>NC_079518.1:19160711-19242602 GCF_000801105.2 Raphanus sativus | reverse complement strand
ATAGCACATTGTTATAGCTCGTTTTACCGAACTGCTGTCATTGATGAGGGTAATATTTTTTAATTATATAACAGCATTAGATAAATGCTATGATAGAGTTTTAGTAAGCGGGAACCTAAAAAAGATTTTTCGCGAAACACTTAGTGAAAAATTAGCTTTTCCCTCACTCTCATCGGGTTTCCCTCTCATCTCTCTCATTTTCCCTCTTTCTCTATTGAACCCTAAATGAAATCCCCATCGATTCTCTCTCGAAAAACAAATCTGGAAACCAATTAGCTCGGGAACCAATCTCTATCAACCTCCATCTCGAAAACCCTAAACAAAATCAATCTCCGACGAAGCTCAAACCATCATCGCCGACGAAGCTCAAACCATCATCGCCGCTTCAAACCATCCTCGCCGCTTCTCCCAGCCGCCACAGTTCTTCGATTCAGCTCTGGTTTTACATCTCGAAGGTATTGGAAGTCCTAATTTTGAGTTGAAATCGATTTACTTTTTGAGTTCTTGGTTGCTTTGAGTTCTTATTTGCTTTGAGTTCTTATTTGCTTTGAGTTCTTGGTTGCTTTGAGTTCTTGTTTGTATTGTTATATGCTCTGGATTATTTTGATGATTTTTTGGATTTTATGTATCGTTATATGCTCTGAGGACAACTTGACATCACATTTATGTTACGAAAAGCTTTCAACTTAGGTTCAAACATAGTACGATGGACAAAGCTTGGGTACATCTAAGCAGGTACTGATGTTAAGCATATATATTTTAGCTTTCATTTGGTACATCTCACTAACATGTTTCTTTTGTTTTCATTTTGATTGTTAATGGAAGAGTTGATCCTGGATATGAGAGAGGGGCTTCACAGTTTGTCCAGGATGTGGCTTCAGCTATGGGAGGGATTGATATGATTATATGCCCGTGCATAGACTGCCGTAACATTGATCGTCATTCAGCAAGTGTTGTAGTTCACCATCTAGTTACCAGGGGAATGGAGGAGGGTTATAAGATGCGGAGTGATTGGTATCTACATGGAGAAGTGAACTCAGAGGTTGCAGGTGAAAGTAGAGCAACTGAATGGAATGATGAGATCTTTGGGCTGTACAGAGCTGCTGAGCTTTTTGATGAAGAGTTAGCTGAGACGGGGGATTTATCTGAAGCTGCAGAGGGAGACGACAAGAAAGAAGATGAGTTTTTGGCAAAGTTAGCTGAGGCTGAAACACCCCTGTATCCGAGCTGTGTCAACCATAGTAAGCTCTCTGCAATTGTTTCATTATTTCGACTGAAGACTCAGAATGGGTGGTCTGACAAGAGCTTCAATGATCTGCTAGAGACATTGCCGGAGATGTTACCAGAGGAAAATGTGCTTCACACATCACTGTATGACGTGAAGAAATTTCTGAAATCCTTCGACATGGGCTATGAGAAGATTCATGCATGTATTAATGACTGATGTCTGTTCAGAAAGAGGTTCGAGAAGCTTGAGAAGTGTCCAAAGTGTAAGGCTTCAAGATGGAAGACAAATATGCATACTGGTGAGAAGAAGAGGGGCGTCCCACAGAAGGTATTACGTTATTTTCCTATAATTCCTAGACTGAAGAGAATGTTCCGTTCAGAGGAAATGGCTAAGGATTTACGGTGGCACTCTATGAACAAAAGCAGTGATGGTAAGCTTCGTCACCCTGTTGATTCAGTGACATGGGATCAGATGGATGCTAAATACCCAACGTTTGCAGCTGAAGCAAGGAACATCAGGCGTGGACTTTCAACAGATGGATTCAATCCATTCAACATGAAGAACTCAATGTACAGTTGCTGGCCTGTTTTACTGGTAAACTACAACTTGCCACCTGACTTAAGCATGAAGAAGGAGAACATCATGCTCTCATTGTTGATTCCTGGTCCACAGCAGCCTGGTAATAGTATAGATGTATACTTAGAACCCCTCATCGAGGATCTGAACAGCCTGTGGAGCATTGGGGAGTTAACATTCGATGCTCTGAGTCGATCAACATTTACTCTTAAGGCAGCATTGCTCTGGACAATCAGTGATTTTCCGGCTTACGGGAATCTTGCAGGCTGCAAAGTAAAAGGTAAAATGGGGTGTCTGTTATGTGGGAAAAAGACAGATAGCATGTGGCTAAAGTTCAGCAGAAAACATGTGTACATGTGCCATAGGAAGGGTCTCCCACCAGGTCATCGTTTCCGGGGAAAGAAAAGATGGTTTGATGGCAAAGCTGAACAAGGAAGAAGAGGAAGAATACAGACTGGGCGTGACATTTCTCAACACCTTAGAAATTTCAAGAATGATTTTGGGAATTTCAAAGGATCTGCAAGAAAGAGAAAAAGGGTTCAGTGTGCTGATAATAAAGGCTCTGATAGTGAGGCTTTATCGAGTGAATCAGAGGAAGAAGAAGAAGAAGAAGTAGAAGTAGATGAAGATGAGTTATCTAGATGGAAGAAGAGGTCAATCTTCTTCAAGCTACCTTACTGGGAGGTAAGAAACTTATCTCTTTTCCTTAAATGGTTTTCTATTGCAACTGCCTTTTGATTATTATTTTTTTGTCTTTTGTTTATGGTTGAGTAGGAACTTCCGGTGAGGCACAACTTAGATGTTATGCATGTAGAGAGAAATGTGGCTGCGAGTTTAGTGTCAACTTTGTTGCACTGTGGTAAATCAAAGGATGGTCTTGCAGCTCGTAAAGATCTCGAGGAGCTTGGTATTAGGCCAGAGTTGCATCCTAGAGTTCAGGGTAAACGCACATATCTTCCTCCAGCACCGTGGTCGTTGTCCAAGGCAGAGAAGAAGATCTTTTGCAGGCGTCTATTCGACTTCAAAGGGCCAGATGGATATTGTTCTAACATCTCAAGAGGTGTCTCGTTAGATGAGTGTAAAGTCACAGGGTTGAAATCACATGACTACCATGTGTTGATGCAGCAACTTCTGCCCATTGCACTGAAAGGTTTGTTACCAAAAGGACCAAGGCTTGCAGTGTTTAGGTTATTCGCATTCCTCAATCTGCTGTGTCAGAGAGTGATTGATAGGGAGAAGCTTTTGGTCATGGAAGCTGAGATTGTTGAGACTGTGTGCTTGTTCGAAAGATTCTTTCCTCCAAGCTTCTTTGATATCATGCTCCATTTGACTGTCCATCTTGGAAGAGAAGCCCGGCTTGGTGGACCAGTACATTTTAGATGGATGTACCCATTTGAAAGGTACGATAGATATGACTAATTTTAACAAATAACTTTCTTTTGAATTGAGTTTCTATCTGCTCTGAATTTTGTCACTTGTTTCAGGTATATGAAAGTCCTTAAAGACTTTGTAAGAAATCCTGCAAGACCAGAGGGATGCATTGCTGAGTGCTATCTAGCTGAGGAATGTATCAGGTTTTGTAATGAATTTTTGAAGAAGACTACAAATGTCCAACAGAAAGTAGATAGAAACATGGAGTTCGAGAACAATTATGTCTTAGAGGGTCGTCCAATTTCGGAAGGCACTTCAGTTACTCTCAGTGAAACAGAAAAAAAGATTGCTCATCTTGCTATCATCCAAAACATGGCTCTCGTCGAACCTTATATAGAGTAAGTACACTATTTTACTCTTTCATTAATTCGCTGACAGCAAGTAACATATTGTTTGTTTTCAATATTGAAGTGAACATCTACAACATTTTCAAGACAGTGATGGAAGATGCCGTCGAGATGCATCAACCTTATGGA
Source organism: Raphanus sativus (assembly GCF_000801105.2). Classification (NCBI taxonomy): domain Eukaryota; kingdom Viridiplantae; phylum Streptophyta; class Magnoliopsida; order Brassicales; family Brassicaceae; genus Raphanus; species Raphanus sativus. The sequence continues at coordinate 19,238,891 of NC_079518.1, read as the reverse complement.
GTATGCATACAAAGAATTTTGCAAGTTGGCTAAAAGAACAGGTATTGATTTATACTGAAGATTCCTCTTCTTAATTTACTGTATTGGTATTTGACTTGTTTTTAATTTATCAGGTGCCTCTTGATTCTACAGCACATGATGAAACACTTAAGTGGATAGCTTATGGTCCAAGATGTAGTGCAAGGTCATATACAGGATTCATAGTTAATGGGCAGAGATTTCACACTATATCTGTTGATAGGAAGAGTCAAAACAGTGGGGTTTATTACGAGGCAACAGCAGTTTGTAGATCAAGTGCCAAAGATACATCACAGGTCGTTGATTTGGTTTCCTACTACGGCAGAGTAACTGACATCATTTTGGTCGACTATAAAATCTTCTACGTTCCTCTGTTCCGGTGTCAATGGGCCGTAAAGGGTAATGGAGTGAAGATTGAAGATGGTTTTACACTAGTTAACATGAATCATAGTCAAGCCTCCTTTACAAGTGACCCGTACATACTAGCATCTCAAGCGAAGCAAGTCTTCTACTCTAGGGAAGATGAGTCTTCGAATTGGTATATAGTAATGAGAGGTCCTTCCAGAAGATACAGTAAGGAAGAGACTCAAGAGGGAACTGTAGACATTGGACCATTGCCATCAAATATAGACATGGATGCTGAGATTGATGAAGCTGAGAATGCCAGAAGTGATGCTGAAGGCATTAATGTGTAACATGTATCCTTATTTTTCGTGTGTGTCATGTTTGCTTGGTCATTGAGTCGTTGTTTGTTTGTGGTCTGTTTGCTTGGTCCTTGTGTCTTTGTTGGTGTGGCTTGTATGGTTTCTGTTTATGCAAAGAGTGAACTAATGAAATTTAATATTTTGTTTCAGGTAAATTGAGATGGGGCGTCCAAAGGGCAGCAAACGCGGAAGGAAACCAACAATCAAGAAGAAGAAAAAAAATGACGATGTTGAGTTCGTCTGTACTGTAAAAACCGGGGAACAAGACCAAGCTCCAGAAAATGTAGAGGAACAAGTCGAGGAACAAGTCCAAGCTCCAGACCATGTAGAGGAACAAGATCAATCTGCGGAACATGAAACTCAACAAAAGCAATCCGATGGACATGAATCTGAACAAGAGCAATCCGAGGAACATGTATTGGAACAAGAAGAATCTGCTGATGTGCTAGAAGCAGAGCATGATGCTGATGTGCTAGAAGCAGAGCATGATGCTGATGAGCCTCAAGGTGAGATCAAACATACTGAGGAACCAATAGCTTCAAGTTCTCGTAAGAGAAAGCGTGGACCAACAATGATGAGAGACCTAGCTAAAGATCCAAATAGCAGAGTTCGTGTGGATTTCACATTCATGGGAGAAGCATATGGTCCTGGATCAGTCAAGTTGTCGTCATATTTAGGTCCATTGGTTAGGGAGCACGTGCCTGTTACTTTAGAAAGTTGGAAACATCTCACTGAAGAAGTGAAGACAGTGCTCTGGAAATCAGTCCAGGTAACACTTTCTTGACAATGTCATGAACACGTATCTATCTAGCCTTTCACAGAATAAAGCTTAATTATTTGCTTACTATGTGAGTGCAGGCAAGGTTTGAGGTTGATGAGGACTACCAAAGGGTTTCAGTTCTGAAGCAGATGGGAGGATTATGGAGAGCATCCAAGTCACGCCTAGTTACACAAATTAATCAATCAGATAATAACCAACAGAGGATGCAGCTGAGGCCTAAGAATGTTCCTCCTATTGAGTGGCGCAAATTTGTTAAACTGAAAACTAGCAAAGAATTCAAGGTATGCAATTCAACTAAGGCCTAATAATGTTCTCTAAACATGCATTTGATTACATTTGTCAACCATTTGATAGGTTCTGAGTGATAGCTACAAGGATAGGAGACGCAAACAGATTCCTCACACATGTAGTCAGAAGGGAATGGTTAGACTAGCAGAAGAGATGGTAATTAAACATACTACATATTTTTTTGGCATTCTACATATTAATTAGACAAGTCTGTTGACATATTATTTTGCCATAGAAAAATAGTTCTGAAGACCCGTCTGAAGTGTCAAGACTTAAAGTCTGGGTGAAGTCACGTACAAGGAAAGATGGAACACTAGTCAACACAAATGCCGCTTAAAAGATTGTGAGTTTAACCCATTTTCTGATCCTGTAAAAACAAAATTCTAATTTCCCTGATCTTTTTTTTTAATGTTCTCTACAGCAAAAGGCAGCTGAGATAGTTAATGGTGCTAATCAGACTGCTAAAAATGTAGATGAAGATACACTCATCCAGGTCTTAGGACCTGATAATCCTGGCCGAATGAGAGCAATGGGGAGAAATATTAGTAAAACGAAATTAGCTTGCTTCAATGTCAACCACAAGTCTATCTCTGAGATGCAAGAGAAGCAAATTCAGCTTATGCAAAAGGTTAACGAGTTACAGTCTGAACTTGCGAAAGTGAAAAGCCAGGTTAGATACATCTTGTAGAATTCATAAAGATAAGTAGTTATGCAATAATTTTAAGCTTTGGAATGGATTTATGTTACAGAGAGAAGACAATGAAGTGAGGGAAAACTCTGCTGCAAGAATAAGTCATATATATATATATATATATGAGATCAATGGTTTTTTTAATTTATTTTACACTAGGATTTTTAACTCTTGACCATTTGACAGAGTGTGAACAAGAGATCACAAAAGAAATGTCTTCTGATTGATTGGGCTGGTGAAGATGGGAACGTTGCTGAGGGCCGTATCCTTGCTTCTGACCCAGATGACATAGTGAATGACAGTCGCCTAGGACCTAAGGATGCAAAGGTCTTAGTTGAAACTGCTACTGAACCGGAAGCATTCCTCTGGAGACCTGCGAGTAACATGTGCACAATTAAGGAAGCTGTTGGTCAAATCATTGCTTGGCCGAAGAATAAATGTGTCGAACTAGGTATGGGCCTTGGATCAGAAGACATTGCACCACCGGTAAACACTATTTCTCTTGCATTCACATAGTAATTAAGGTCAAGATTTCGTCTATGATGAGTTTGATATCTGAATATTTTTGACAGGGTTCGAGAGCAAATTCTCTCAACAAATGCAAGATACTGGATTTTTCTGATGATAGTGTAGTTGTCGGTGAAGGGCGTTGGCAGACACAAGAACCAAAGGCACTGGTTAATGGCATTCCTCTCGGACCTAAAGCTGTTAAAGTATTTCTGGATGTTGTGCTTCACGAGGGAACATATTTATGGAGGCCTACGATGGATCTTGCATACCTTGACGACTGTTTAAACTCTTTCATATCATGGCCTGCTCGGAAAGTTGTCTTTGAAAACACACCAGGATCAACAAGACAACATTCTCCTTCTCCAAACACTGCCCCTTCATCATCAGTACGACACGGAAGAGAAACTGGTAGCAAAGATACATCGGTAGGTTCACCCGCTGGAAAAACTGTTACTAAAGGTGCAAAATCAGGTGCAACAACGTCTTCTCCTACTGAGGATTCTCCACCAACTGATCAGGTTATCTTTTTTTACTCGTTTTGCTTTCATCTGATTATATTAGTCTCAGTTTGAACTTGTGCTCATGTATATTGTAAAGTGTCAGATGAAGCTTGGATCTCAAGCTGTGAAACCGAATCAGAAGTGCAAACTGATGGACGTTGGTGTGAAGAAACAAGTTGTTGCTGAAGGATGTGTGCATTCAACCGACCCAGCTCAAATGGTCCACTTTGTACGCTTAGGTCCGAAAGCAGCTAGAGTTTGGGTAGATGTTGTGCTCGTAGATGATGCAGAAGTTTGGAGGAAATCAGATGAGATTGAGTGTTTGAAAGATGCACATGGTTCATCAATTGCTTGGCCAATTGATAAATTGGTCATCTTTTAAGCTGCTGTAAGTGTTTTATTTTTTGTTATAACTCTGCATATGTAATTGCTTTGTTGATGATCAGAGTTTATCTCATCTCAGGGAGCAGGGGGAATGAAGAACTTAAGTCCAAATTAGCTAGTTTTAAGCTAGACTAATGAACTCCATGTATGATATATATTATTTCTTATGACTTTGGTATCAGTTTTCAAACGGCATCAGTAACACTTATGTGTAATGACTTATGTAGTTGGAACTTATTTTATGAATGGATTTGTTTGGATTTGAATTTCTGTTTTGGTGAAACAAATTATAGCATTACAAATCATAGCATTCCAAATCATAGCTCTTATACACAAAACAATAGCTAAAAAAAAACTGTTGTCATTACAAATCATAGCATTCCAAATTACATATAATTTAAACTATCATGATATATTTCGAAGCTATTACACCCTTTTGTATAGCACTTAATAACTGCAATTACCAGAATAAGCTTTTGCTATTGTAGAAGTCTCTACCATTGCACGAAATATGTATCGTAATTGATTTGTAACAGAAAATAAACGTGCCATAGATTAGTTAATAACATCACCCAGTTAGTGCTATTGTAAATCAACATTTCGTAGCATCACAGAAAAACGCTATCCTAGGGGGGGATACCTATGATTGCTGCCGTATACATAGCATTTGGTAAAACGCTATCAAACCCCTAACATAGCATAAAACCCGCGCTAACAATGGACATATTTCTTGTAGTGAAATGATTTTTGTGATCTTGATTCTTGTGATTCTGTTTTGCAGCTTGATCTTGTGTGTTCAGATATTGAGAAAGATATGCACGTCCTGAAAATGAATAATATCATTGCATATCTTGATAACATTCTGGTCTGTAAGATCTATTTTGATGTGCATCTTGACAGGCTGAAATGTGTGCTACTTGTTCTTGGAAAAGATATCTTGATTTTTGATTTGAACAAGTATCTCTCTTGCACATATGATCCTGGTCTTTTATTGTTTGTTTTGAGTATCCAGGAAAGACAGGTTCTACCTCTGAAGAGTGAAAGCATTGATCGTATCCAACAGCCTGAGAATTGGAACTGCATTGTTCAAACCGGTTACCTTGGAGATGCCAGCAACATAGGTTCAGTCCAAAGAAAATATCTCGGTATCTAGAAGGTCTTTCGTCTTGACTCCACTTTTCCTAGAAAGCCGACTCCCCAAGGATTCACTGAGGCTTGGAATCACTTGAAAAGCTTCAGGGAGGAAGGAGTTATGAATTTTTCAAACAGGCGGTTTCGCAGTCCATCTATCTGCGAGTACTTATCTTTTGAAGCAGATTCAAGCCTTGTGAAGAAGCGGCCTGAGAAAAAGCCGATCATAGGATTCAAGATGAATCTCTTCTCTTTCCAGAAAGCTCAATATCAATGGCCACGGAATCATGAAGTTATGATCCATTCTCCAAAACCGGCCAAACCTGTTCTACACTTGCTTCAATGGAAAACTAGCCAATCCAATCAGCTTCAAACCCGACCATGGCGACCCGGAGATCAATCTACACAGTCAGGTCTGACACAAACCTTTCTCATAAACTTCTTGGAAGCTTAGTGTTTACTTTCTTCTTCTTATTCTGATATGATGCTTGAATAAACAGTCTTGTGATGAAGTTAACCATCTTGAACCGGTACAGCCGAGTAGTCTTGTTTCTTTGTCACAGGAACTGAAACTGTTGGAGAAATCTGCCAGCACTGAACCAAAGGTGTTTCCTCAGTCCACCTCCTGCCCAAACCAAAAGCACTGTAAGGATCATGGGTTGATTGTCTCTGCTCTTCATGAAAATGTTTTGAAACCGAGAATTTCTAAGCGAAAACAAATCTTTACTTGGTTGAAAAACGTTTTGCTTAAACCTTTTCATGAATTGTTTTCATTAAGCTGTGCTTTGAAAGAGATATGGTGTAGGAAAGAGCATGAACCGAAATTGCTTCAGTCAAAGAAACCTTTTGATTTCGTTCAAGATGAGGAATTTTCACAATTAGCACTGTCTCATTCTTTTCTTAACAGTTTCTCACCTTGGCCTGATTTTGAATTTGATAAACCGATTTTTGGCACTCAGTTTACTTGCTTGATGCTTGCCCACGTGCTTGATGATTATCCTAAGAGCTTGGATCCTGTTTTTGGTGTCATAAGGATAGAGAAACCCTTTGATTATTTCTTTCGCATATTTGATGTGGTTTCTCTAGTTGTTTTAAATGAACATGATAAGCATGATCATTTCCCAAGGAGAGCAAGCACTGATGGACGCCAAAGGACTTGGAATTACTTGTGGGAAACGAGTTCAAACCACCACGGAAGTTTATGTCCAAACTTTTCATTCACTGATTTTTCCTTGAATTTTAATTCCTCTGAATCTGATTTATTTCCTTTTGATACAGGTACAATCGATTTGAGGACAAATCCTTTTGAAGAGGGAGGGAATGATAGACCCCGGCCCAAGGATCAGTACATGGAACCAGCTCAGCATGGAGTTCAGGACGTCCAGATCAGTTCAGCCGAGGTTCATCCATCCGGCCGTACCAAACAGACAGACCGAGCCGTGTACCGGATCGACACGCGTACACCCGGGAAGGACCTTAGGCCAGATCCACGACCAGACGATGGAATTGATCGACCCACATCACTTCTTTCCCGACCCATTCATCATTCTAGGACTAACAGTCGAGCCAGAATCCATGATCATCGTGATCAACACCCGGATCATCGTGATCATCGTGATCAACACCCGGATCATCGTGATCATCACCCAGATCATCATGATCGTCACCCGGATCATGCTGATCACGACCTTTCCGACCACTTTGATGACTTCATGATGATCAATGCTTCCAACTTCTCCAAAAGAATGTTTCTTAAGCTCTCTGAAGATTTGGTTCAAGTAAAGTCTCCATCCGTTCATGAAGGTTCGATGATCACCCCGCGGACAGCCCTTCGTGCGTCCTGGTCCATACCGTGATGAACTTGATCAACACAGCAAGGTTCATTGAACCTGGACAGAAGAATTTGAAGGGTTGACTTGCAGTCGACCTGAGATTTCGTGCCTTGACCAGATCTGGTCAATATTTATATTTTCTATGGAATATTTTCTTTTCTAGGATTACATTTCCCATGATTATTTATGTCTTTCTTTGACTTGTAATCCTATAAATAAGGCCTATGAGCCACGAAATAAAGCAGACCTTTTTTCCCTTTTTATGAGTTTTAACTCTTTGTTCTTGGTTGAACATTTCTTAGTTTCTTGGTGAGGTTATCTCCAAATCTCAATCCTTCTTTTGTTGGACCGGTGCGTCACATCCGACAACGATCAAAAGTCTGGTATTATCATTGGGCCTTTCCGCATCCCATTGTGTCACCATTCATCCCACCAGTTCTCTATCCTTCCGAATCAGAGTCCATATCAACCTTACCGAAAGAGTGATCCCGATTTTGGTTCTATCAGGCGGGCAGCGGTAACAAAAAAGGTATACATTGGTTTTCATGGGACAAAATGTGCACACATAAAAAAGAGGGAGGTTTGAGTTTTAGAGATCTACAAGATTTCAATATGGCTTTATTGGCAAAACGACTATGGCGACTAATAGATAAGCCAGATTACTTATTTTCAAAGGTGTTTAAAGGAAGGTATTTCTGAAACTCTCATCCATTGGATGAAAACAGATCTTATTCTTCATCTTATGGGTGGAGAAGTATCTGTTCAGCTAGATCTCTGGTTAAAAAAGGGCTAATCAAAAGAGTTGGAACCGGGCAATCGATTTCTGTGTGGAATGACCCCTGGATCCCAGCTCCTCGCCCGAGATCAGCACAACAAAAAATCATGTTCAATTTTTAAACCCTTCTTTAGCGGTGGAGGATCTCATCAAACCACTCGACAAGTCTTGGAATGTAAACCTGCTCAACACATACATACATCCGGACGATATTAAGATCATCAGAGGTATGGCATTAGCTGAAATCAACGGCCTGATACATATGGCTGGGCGTTTACAGAATCTGGAAAATATTCGGTGAAATCAGGATTTCGAACGGAAACCATATACTCGGATAGGGAGCCAAGGATAACACCTTTCGGACCAAATATAAAACCTTTGCTGGCTTTCTCTTGGAAACTAAATTGCTCGCCAAAATTGTGGCATTTTATTTGGCAAATACTATCCGGAACATTACCAGTGATCTTAGATGCAACATTTGTAGAGTTGAGGAAGAAACAGTTCATCATGTTCTTTTTGAATGCCCACTAGCTCTACAAACATGGGCCTTATCAAGGATCTCGTCTCCCCCGGGAGTTTTTCCCTCAACATCAGTTTTTGACAAGTTTGGATTACTTATTTTGGAGTCTACCAAAAGAAGTGGATTCAAACTATTTTCCTTGGATTATGTGGTATGTTTGGAAGAACATGAATAATAAGATCTACACAAATAGGAACGGGAATCCCCAGGAGATACTGCGGATAGCGGATCTCGAGGAAACACTATGGACAGAGGCACAATTATTGATACCGGATCCTCATGAAAATGTTCAGTCTCCCACCGATTGGCAAACTTTGGGATCAACCAGTGTATGTTTTGTCGATGGATCTTGGAAGGAACAAAATGTATTTACTGGACAGGAGTGGTATTGCCGACAGATAGATTCAGAGGACAAGATGATGGGGGCAATGAATCTCCGACGTAGCCTATCTCCGTTTCACGCAGAATGTGAAGCGCTGATTTGGGCAATGGAGTGCATGAAGACCCTGCAGTTCTCAGATGTGGTTTTTGCTACGAATTGTTCTCAATTGGTGAAGATGGTGTCATCACCCGAAGAACGCCAGCATTCACTATGCATATGGAGGAATTTCACCAAAGTAAGATTTTTTTCCTAATTTCAAGATCCGATATATTCCAAGGGCACAAAACACAATGGCGGACAAGCTTGCTCATGGGGCAAGGTGTTCACCATCAGCTATGTTATATGTCGATTCGATACCTCCGGTTTGGCTTTCTAACCGGGTGGAATCACGTTAGAGTAATTCATTGTTGTCAAAAAAAAAATATAGCTATGATTTTGATATCTGAAAGTAAAAATGTAAAATGTAATATTATCATTTCTTATATTGTATATTTTCTTATTCTAGTTTTGAAGTTTATTTATTTAGCTTTTAATCTGAAAGGTAATATTACATTTTGAAAGATGACTTAAAGCGTACGAAATACGTTATGGAAAATATGCCACGGAGTTTCTTTTGGGACAAATTTTTTTTGCCACTGTGGACGCTCTATGGAGCTTCAAATAATCCATTTTATTATTATAGATTACTTTGTTTCTATTTATAATATGTATATATTATTTTATCAGTTATGAAGTATAACTAATATACTAAAAAATAATAGAAGAAACGCAAAAAAAAAGAAATATATTATAGAAAGAGAGATAGACGAAAGATGATAGTACCTTTCATGATGTATACTATTATTTATGAAGTGATTTTGCTGATTTGTCACATTCTCTATGATTTTAGCTAATTTTGCTTAATTATCATATTCTTATTAGTTTTTAGATTAAATCATCAACTCATTAATTTAGATAATATAAATATTTTGATCTCTAATTAATTTAAATAATATAAATATTTTGAAATGTCTAATTGGAATTTTTATTATTTTTGTCAACAATAAAAGAACAACAGACTCATATTGACTCTGTGAACCAAGGTGGGAGCTCTGCATCCATGTGAACGACGAAAGACGATTGTTTCCTTGCACATTGCACTTTGTGCTAAACTGTCTGCCTTTTGATTTTGCGTCCGGGGTACATGAATGATCTCTGAGCTAGAAAAGCTTTCCTGAAGGGTCTTAATATCTTCCAAATAACTTGCAATGCTGGCCATTCTTCTGGTTCAGAAACCATCTTCACCACTTGAGAACAATCCGTTGCAAATGTGACCCATGTCTGCCGTAAATTTCTCATGCATTCCATTTCCCAAATTAAAGCTTTCATCTCTAAATGAAGTGATGAAAGGGAAGCCCTTACATTCCTCGCTCCCATTAAACCGGTGTATCCTAGCAAGGTTCTATACCATACTTGCCCTGAGAAACTCTCATGTTCTTTCCAAGAGGCATCGGAAAAGCACCAACATCCTGGAGTTGGTAGTATGGATGAAATCTTCGTCTTTGGTATGACCTCCTTTGTTTTTTCTGCTTGTGCATCAGCCCAAAGCCTAGATTCAGTTTCCGCAAGTTTAAGCGTTTCCATGGGATCCATATCCAAATTACTAAACACCTTGTTATTCCGTCCTTTCCAAATATACCAAAGAATCCATGCATAATGGTCATCATCCAATTTCAGTTGGACTCTCCAGAACAGATTGTCCATATTGGTATAGAGAGAACTCGTGGGAAAAATCTCTGTATTAGTAGGGATCTTTGACAAAGCCCAAACCTGACGCGCTGGAGGGCATTCAAAAAACACATAATTAATCTCTTCCTCAGGATGTCCACATCTATCACAATAGATATCCCCTTTTAGACCTCTCGCAGATAGATTCTTTTTTACTGCAGTACACCCTGACAACAGTTGCCATAAAAATGTTTAATCTTAGGTGGACACCTTACTTTCCAGCTATGTGCTTTTAGCACATCTATTGTGGGTCCATACACCACTGCATGCCTTTCCTTATCCGGATACACCCGTTCAACTTGATAACCTGATTTGACCGTATATTTCCCACAATTCGTGAAATGCCATCCCTCTGAATCCATTATCATATTTCTACTGATAGGAATACTTTCTATTACTTTTATGTCCTCAGGTTCCACTAAGGCTCGTAATACCTACAAGTTCCAAGTTCGCGATGCTGAATCAATAAGAGAATCAACTGTGAGGTCAGGGTAACTATTATGTTAGTTTTTATTTGCTGGTCTCGGGCAAGTGGTTGGGTGATACTTGCTCAAATTACCCTATAGCAATATTGCTCTCATCAAAAGAGGTCAATTGTAGTACTTTGGGATCAAATCCACAAGGAGCTGAGGAATCAATAGATCTTATTATAACTAAGCTAGGCTGAAGATTATTATTAATGCAATGAAATAAAAGTAACAAGGAAATTGCTTTGATAGGACAATTACTCAAGATGATTGGATGGGTTAACTAGTATGATTTAAAGGAGTTAGATCTAAAGTTACTATTCAGGTTATCAGGATTATAGATGTATGATTCCTATGTGAGATGCTTACATGATATTAAAGAACCCAACTAAACAATACCCCAACTGTCGTTGCGACCATCTATTACTAGAACCGATGAACACGCCCTGGCGGGTCATAGATTAAGGTATCGATCGATATTCTGTCGCATGCATCGATCGACTTGCTGTCGCATGTATTGATTGATATGCTCTCGAATATATTGATTGTCATTTACCCCGCGTCTATCCATCGATCACTCAATAGGAGTATCGATCGATGCACTACTAGCAAGCTTTACCAATCGTAGGTTGAATACAGTTCACCAAACAATCACCCAGTCAGTTGTCGCTTGTTCCAGGTAAACTGCTGGTTCAAAGAAGATAGATCCAAGGAATGTATCTTTGTATTCATGTGTAGGTTAGCTACTCCTACACAAGCATTAAGCATGAACTTCTAAGATGAATATCAAATGCTCAGGTAATCATATTTTGGGCTAATCCCTCATACCTATTTGAACCTCAAATCTAACAAAGGTGTCTACTCAGACATAGCCAAGTAAGACATAGACAAAATCCTAAAAAGCTCTGTAAATAGAATAGATAAATAAATGGTGTTCAAGAATGCTCTCAGATTTGAAAACGTTCTCTCTCACCAAAACTATGAAACTAAAAGCTATATTAGAAAAACCGTTGTCTGCCAAAACACATAGGCAAGACTTAAATACTAGAATAATTAGGTTAAAACATGTCAGGGGAATTATGGTAAATAGATGGTGTTTTGGGCTTCAAGTCGGTTGTGACCAAATGTGGGCTTCTGCGGCTAAGTGTCGATCAATAGTACTGAGTGTACATCGATCGACGCGCGTCTCTCCTTGTCGACCTCGAGTGGTCGATATGGTCCTTCTCGGGTGTAGTCTCTAAAATGCTCCAAAATGCTCCAAAATCATCATCTTTCTTCCATTAGCTCCTTTACCTATAAATATGCAACATAGACCCAACAATGGATAGAATGTATCCTAAAATACAAATATACCATGCCTAAAAGTGGGTCAAAATCATGGTATATCAACTCCTCCAGACTTAACCTTTTGTTTATCCTCAAGCAAAAACAACTGGCAGTCTTGGAAAAGGTTTGAAAACAGCAGAGACTCAATATATCTATCATTCAAAATCATATCTCTCTAGTAGTGCAATCCAAATTTTAGACATCCCAATCACAAAAGTGCACTATACAATATCCTAGTCTAGTAACTAAGTTCTCCTAGCCAGAATCTTAACCAATCATGTCCAAAAGTTCCTCTACTAAACCTCATTTCTTGCATAAAATAAAAGTGTAGCTTTACCTTGGGAGTATCGATCACATGACACATGGATTCGACTCAAACAAGTTTCTTAACACACAGACTGTCTTCTCTGATTTCTTTCTCCCCTCTTCTCTCTTCTATGAATCTCTTATTAATTTCAATTTCAATGAATTTCGATGCTGATTCAGACCATCTATTTCATCTCATTGACATTTTTGCATTTGTAACTCATACATTTCGACAAAGTGTAGCGAGTAATGGGGTCACAAGTAATTTACCTATCCCTTGTTTCCACAATGTGTGATCATCCTTGAGATTTAGAATAATGGGGTCACAGGTAATTTACCTATCCCTCTTCCTCTCAAGAAATCATATCAATATTTTCTTTTTTTTTCTTTTTTTTACTTAGATCTTGAGATGCCGAAGAGAGAGAAGGAAGGAAACCATAAACACAAAGACTTTTTACCTTCCAGACTTGTAGGAGGATTCAATCATGTGTATACCAAGCCCCAAGACAAGCAGGTGATGTCAGTATTAAGTTGGAGGTCAGCTTTGGTTCCTTCAAACAATCTCAGTAGGTGCAAACATAGTAGACAAGTTGATCCACTTTAGTATCTTTAGCACTTCTATAATCAGTAAATCTAAAACTAGTCTAGAAAATGATAAGGTAAATCAATAAGATTATTGTCCCCTTCTTGACTCAACAAAAACTTTTTGAAAACATTTTTAATCAAAGCTCAAAATAATAGAAAATCATTAGTAATCCCCCAGACATAAATTACACTGTCTCCATTGTAAAACAGTCGGAGTTTATAAAAACATAAGTATAATTAACGAATTTAACAAGTTAGAACGTTATACTGGACCGATACCATATCGATCGCTGTAGATGAAAGATTGTCGATCATGGCGGATGTGGTTATGTCGATCGATGTCGACTTGGTCGTGTCGGTCGATAGAGAAGGTAAACGTCTGCTTGGATCCTTTTTTTAAGACCTGCATAAAATAAATACAAAAATAAGTAGTAAAAATCATTAATAGTAATAAAAAAACCTAATAGTGGGTTGGCACCCACTCAGCGCTTTGTTATAGTCATTTAACTTGACTTTGGAGGTGAGTGACTTAGTTGTGGTAGGAGCAGTTGTTTGCTGGTGGGCAAACATCTCCTTCTTCTGTGGACTGAATAGTAGTGAAGCTTCTTGTGGCATCATCTGATCTAGTCCATCTCTGGTGCATGTCTGCTAAGTCATATGTTAGCAGTTGAAGTCTCCTCTCAAAATTTTCAATGCGGAAGTGGTGATTTCCAAGCTTGGAAGAAAAGTATCCTGACATCTCTGCCAATTCTTCATGCAGTGAATGAAGCGCTACCATAGTAGGTTCATGGTGGTCGGGTGGTGTGGCAGTATCGATCGATGCGACTATTACGTAATCGATCAGTGTCGGGTTGTCAGTATCGAGCGACACATGAGGTGTTGCGTCGGTCGATTTCCACGTTGAAGGTTGAGTTGCAAGTTGTCTCCTAATATCCGTGATGTCTTTAATCACTCTTTCTGTGCATGGGTACAGAGTGTTGAAGTTCTCATCAAAGGACTCATAGACAGCATTAAACTGCATGTGGTACTCTTCCTCTGCATCCTCCAAGGCTTTATATAACTTAGAGATCATCTTGTCAACTTCTTCTTGAGTGTATGTAGATTTTCTTTTCTAAGTGGCTGGATCTTCTGATGTATCTGACCAGCTTCTCTTCTGTCCCATGTGGGTGTCCTGTGCTCTTGCTCCATACTTTGGCTTGTAATGGAATTCTGAGTTCCATCCAACATTGTTGGTGTAGTCATTGATTGATGCAACCTCTCTGGCGATCGATTCCGTATGCTCAGCGGCTGGTTCTTGTGGGTAGACAACTGATATGGGTGTAGGAGTGTAGATGGGTGGAGGTGTTGTCTGTTGTGAATCGATTTGCTTCCGAATTGTCTCCATATCCTGCTGCAAAGAATCCATTATGTTGGACAGTGCATCCATGTCATTGCTCATTGGATAGTAGGAATGACCAAGTGTTTCTTCAAAAGAATTTAACTATCTTTTCAATCTCATGAAGGGTCTGTTGATCGACTGACTATAGTCACCATCGATCGATCTTGGGTAACCCTAGATTGGTCGACCGTATCCATTTGTCGGCAGTCGATGTTGAAGGCATAGAAATCCTTGCTGGATTTTCTCGTTTCTGGCGCTCCAAGATGATAATGACTTTGTCTAAAAGCTGCTTCAGGGTTTTGGTCAGCCCGGTAATCTTGTCATTGAGTGGATGGTAGACACTGTCAAGTTTGCACTTGAAATCATTCATTGAATCATACTGAATGGTATAGATCTCATTCAGCTTCTCATCCACCTCTTCTTTGCTGTAGGAAACTGGATCTGAAGGTATTGGTGTAGTCAATCTCTCCCGATGCTCTGGTAGGCATATGAAAGATGGCTCACGCAGGGAAGCTCTTTGCGAGATATCTCGAATGTGAGATGAGGATATTGGAATAACGTGTCCTTGAAGGTTTCGCGGACGTCCATACATATCACTGTAAACGCCATACTTATCCTTTTCTTCTCTTAACTCGGGAGGAATGTCATCGATCGATGCGGATGTAACTCCGTCAATCGATTTTGAAGCTTCAAGTTGATAGATGTAGTAGAATTCCGGGATTCTTCTACAGGCTATTGCATAATCTGCATCAGCTATTTGCTTCTGGTAGACTGGATCCGAGACTTTCTTAGTGAATAGGTTATTTGGTCCGTTGCCCATGGCAAGAATGTCTGGGATATCCTCTCTGGATACTTGTAGTATGCGTCCGTCCAGAGATCTTGCATTGGAAAATACCAAATTTATCTGGTGTTGGATAATCACGATCCAATTTAGCAATAGTATAAGAATCGGATGGTAAGGGTTAAGTATCGATTGATTTGGATGAGCTCTCGTCGATCATAATAGGTTATTTGGTCCGTTGCCCATGGCAAGAATGTCTGGGATATCCTCTCTGGATACTTGTAGTATGCGTCCGTCCAGAGATCTTGCATTGGAAAATACCAAATTTATCTGGTGTTGGATAATCACGATCCAATTTAGCAATAGTATGAGAATCGGATGGTAAGGGTTAAGTATCGATTGATTTGGATGAGCTCTCGTCGATCATTTTGTATTGTGTAGCTGATGGGGAAGTTTGCAACTGAATGCTTCTCTATTAGGGTTGGAAGGTGGTGTATTCATCTTTGTTGCTTCTAGGGTGTGAAAAAGATCTTCTACCCCGTGGCTTCTTATTTAGGGCTCCATATCTCAAACTTTTCCAATTTTGAAATTTCCTTTTTCCAAATTTCCAATTTTCTCCATGTCGGTTTGACTAGTATCGATCGATACACAAGTGGTTGTGTCGATCGATTTTCCCTCAAGTTGTCCTTATATCGATCGATGTTGACGGTGATGCGTCGGTCGATTCGGGTAGCATGGTTCCATGTGATGTAGATCCATATCTGGTGAGAACTCCTTGTTGATCTGTAGCTGGTGCTTCATTATGGTTCTCTTCATGTTCTTCCTCATGTTGGGAAGGTGTAGTAGCTTCTAGGGCAAAGATAGGATAGCAGTGTTCTGGTAATCCATCGTGCTTTGTAGAAACTTTTGTATCGATCGATGCACATCGAGGTGTGTCGATCGATTTCCAATGGTTCGATCTCAGGATCGGTTTGTGACAGGTGTCTTCCTTGTAGTTGGCGGCATGTTGTGCTTGGAAGAAAGGGTGGAGAATATTCTGGGTGGGAACTTCATCTCTACGAAGGAAAGAGTATACAATCACTCTTTCTTTCCAGTAGTGTTCATCATACTCATCATCCTTTGTGTCCATTGTAGGGTGATACACTTTTTGGTTGTATGTGTATGAGATGTTCCTGTTGTAATTCTCATCATAATCCTCTTTTTTTCCCAATAATATTTCCCATCATACTCTTCTTCATGGTTATCCACTTCATATGTAGACACGTAGTAGTCTGGTTCCCAACTCCTAACTGAATAATCACCAGAAGTGATCATCTTTGTACATAGGTGTACTATCAATCGTTGTGGAGTGAAAATTGTCACCTAAATCGATCGATGTAATGACTGACTGGTCGATCGATGGCGGGTTAGCAGTGTCGATCGATGACTATGTGGGGCTGTTGATCGATTCTGAGTACTCTGTTCCGTACTCGACTTCACAGTAGCAATGTGCTACGAGTTTAGCTTCATCTGGAGGCTGGTTACTGGACGTCTGTGGCTTGACAATCTTGACTTGATCATAGTAAATCTTTGGGTTAATCAGGGTCAAGCACATCTTGTTTGTTTGTAGATCACAAACAGCTCCAACAGTGGCTAAGAATCCTCTCCCGAGTAGTAGGGAAGAATTTCAATTTAACTTTATGTCTATGACATGGAAGTCAACTAGAACTAGGGCATTGCCAATCTATACCTCAAGGTCTTTGGTGACTCCCAATGAGCTTTTCCTTGAACAACCTACAAAGCAAAAGAATTCCCTTGTAGGTTCAATCTTCAGACCGAGATGATCTACTATAACCTTTGGTATGATGTTGGCTGATACTCATGTATCACATAGTGCCCTGGTTATCTCGATGCCCTTGATGCGGCATGGAATAATAAATTCCCATGGGTCACTCTTCTTCTTTAAGGTAATCTTGTTCTTCAGCTCATCTCTAACTTGGTCGAACATCTTTTCAATATCAGCCGCTGTAACTCTAGTCTCTCTGAAGAACATCCACAGTCTGTGTGTGAAGTAAGCTTCTTCAAAGGGTCTGTCTATTGGGATCTTCAAAACTCTCTTCTTGGAGTTCTCCAACTCTTTAGGGTTAGCCTCTCTTTTAAGGTGCTTAGGAACTTTTTCTTTCTTTTTTCTTAAGGTCCTCCTTGCACTTTCCTTTTCTATCTCCATGGGCTCTGATGTATCCTCAACCTCTTCTGATTGGTTATCTGAAGGTTTGGGTTGGAGTTTGAATGCATCGATCTTGTTCATGTCGAGCTTTGATAATTGCACTCGTGGTTTAGGAACTTCGCATCGATCGATGACAGTAGTGTCATGTCGATCGATGACAGTAGGAATAGGGTGATCGATTTCTTCCTCTTTGGATCGATCGTTGAAAGGGTGGAGTGGGTTCGGATGTTTCTCTGCGAACTCTTCATGCGTGATTATCCGAACTGGGTTGCTTGTAGCCGTAGATCTGGTGGACTCTGTCGATCGATGTCGTACCTCGAACATCGAAAGGTAGTCTTCTTCCCATGTCGATCGATCGTGTTCATCTTCTACCGATCGATGGGTATCAATATGCATAGCATCGCCGGCTCCAACAACCTTCTTATGGGGTTCCCATATTCATCCACTACCCAGAAATCTTCTACCACAATAGCATTAATGTGGTGTCTGATGAGATCTTCTTCTCTGGCTTTGATGAAGGCTTCTTTTCTTTTGATAGCTTCAGAAGTCTGAACCACTTGTGTCTCCAATTTCTTCACATGAGTGCTCAAAGTGTAAAACTTTAAGGTCAAGCTATTGTAAACAGCATCTATCTTCCCATTGAAATCCACTGTGAGCTTCTGTTGACCCTATAGAACTGAGTCAAGCATAGGTCCAAACTTGCTCTCCTGAGTAAGTGGTGGGCGATTCTGGTAGAAAGAATTTGTGAGGTTCTTGTTGCTGTTGTAGTTGTGGTTGTTGAAGGGTTTCTGTTACTGTGAATTCTAGTTGAAGTTGCTCCTCTGACTGTTGCCATAGAAGTTTCTGTTCTGATTCTGATTCTCATATCTTTGGAATCCTCCTATGTAATTCACATCCTCTTCCTCATCAGTCTCTATAATCTCTACATCTTCAGCAAAACTGACTTGCTTCTTAAAGATGTCTAGCTTGGTTTGCATTTCGTCCAACTGCTCTATTCCTAAGGCATTGGCCGCTTTTCTCCCTTCATAGTCAGTGTTCTTAGTACTGTTGCTAGTTGCCAAGTTCTCAATAAGTCTCACAGCCTCTTCTGGATTCCTGGTGTTGATGTTTCCTTCACTAGCTGTATCTAGAGCTGTCTGGTAGACCAGATCTAATCCTCTGAAGAAAGTGCTTAGTAGCTATGTTGGGGAAAAATATCCAGACATAAGTTTTCTCCAGTTTCCGGATAGGTCCTCGATTTCCGGACCCTTGCTCAAGAAGGAACCAGGGACCAACCCCTGCCTTAGGTCCGACCCCCTAGATCGGACTGACCCCTTGGAGCAAAATAGAAGTTTTCAACCTAAGGGGAAACTTCCATTTTTCCGATTATGGAAGAGTTCTATTACTTGAAGCCGACATTTACAACTATAAAAGGAGAGCCCAAACCCTAGAATAAGGGATCCACTAGCACAAGTGGCAAAACATTCCTTACCATTTGAATCAAACCCGGGTTCAACACCCAAACGATATTCAAATAACCAATAAAGGTTTAACCACCTAAGATCGAATTTCGGAGACTAGAAGATTAGATTTTAGGCGACAAAGACTAGGGTTTATACACCCAAACATTGTTGTCCCGATTCAAACACTCAATAATATCTTCTAATTTACGATTTCTTTTGCTTTCATACAAATCCTCTAGTGTTCCGTAGTACTAAAACGATCCTACACAAAAATACCCTAACAGTTTGGCGCTAGAAGGAGGGGAGTGATCCAACTACGTGACGATGACACTAGAGGACGATACTAACCAAACGGAGATGACTCCGAGAGAGATCGAGCTCCTCAACAAGCTCGAGTTTCTTCAGAGTCAGGTTACTGATCTTCACAAAGCTCGGGAGACAACACCCGGAGGTCCCGAACTTCTCCTCAAAGTTCAAACCCTAAAAGACCAACTTGGAGAACACTCCAAGCAACTACAACAAAGCGCCAAGAAGCTAGACGCCATGGAAGCGGAGAATCTTGTCCTCCGACAAAAGAACCATACCCTCGGCGAAACTGGCAACAAGCGGAAGCGATTCCGAACCAGGGTTCGACCCATGGCTTCGCTCTACATTCCACGCGATAGTGAAGAAGCACCTCGTCGACCCGTCTCTGCCGATAACGAACCCGAAGGCCGAGAAGCTGAGAACGATGGGACCCGAGTACAAGTGGATAGCGATTCCGATACGGAGGACGAAGAGTACTCACCCGATGATCCTGGGATCTAAGATCCGGCTCTAGCAGCCTACTTAGAAAAGGTGGTCTCCGAAAGGTTCGGCACCATTCAATCTATGGTAGAAAGGCTCCCGGGGGTAGCTCCTCTTATTCGAAGGAGTAATCAAGGGTTATATTCCGATACACCTTTCGTGGAAGAGATTGCTTCAGTGGAGATGCCACGAAAGTTCTCTTTCCCGAGTATAAAGATGTATGAAGGTACCGGGAATCCCGACAATCATATCGCCCAGTACAAGCAAGGCATTCTAGCAGTAGCAATCCCTCAGGATGCACGGGAAGCTACCATGTGCAAGGGATTCGGATCAACCTTGACCGGCCTTGCTCTTCAGTGGTATATCAACTTGCCTACCAAGTCCATCAAATCCTTTGCAGCCCTTAGCGATAAGTTCGTAGAGCAGTTCGCCAGCAGTCGAGACCTAGAGAAAAACTTGGATGATCTCTATGAAATCCTCCAGCATAGGAACGAGCCCCTTTGTTCCTACATAGCGCGCTTCAACCAAGCGAAGGTGGCTATCCCTGAGTGCAACGCCGATACGGCTATCTCAGCCTTTAAGCGAGGTCTACTTCCGGAGGGAGATCTCTACAAGGAGCTGATCAAATACGAGTGCATGATTATGAAAGACGTACTATCTCGTGCTTGGGCTCAAGTAAGGTCGGAGGAAGACGTTGCTAGTATGGCCAAAGCCGGTCCGAAGTACGATCAGAAGTCATCAAAGCCTACTAGGAATGACCGCGATGAGCCCTCTCACCCCAAGTCCGCTAGGGAGACTAGTAACCCGAACAGGGGCAGGTACCAACATCGACCTTTGCCTAGATCCGAGGGAATGATGGTATATACTTGGTCTGATATCTCTCATCTTGCGATATCCAAACCGGAACTGATCGGTGTCCTACGACAAATGGGTCCTCAAGTCAAGTGGCCTCCTAAGATGAAGGCAGCATAGGCTAATCGAAACCCCTAGCGATGGTGCGAATTCCACAGTGACCATGGTCACACTACGGAGGATTGCATAGCCCTGAAGATGGAAGTCGCCGAGCTCCTCAAGAAAGGCTACTTAAGGGAGTTCCTCTTGGATAAGGCCAAGAACCTCCTAAATAAGGAATGTCCCGGTCTCCCTATTGAAGCTGCTCCCGCATTGCCACCACAGCAAGATCGGGTGATCCATGTCATCTCAGGGGGATCAGAGGTAAGCGGAATTAGTAGTGCCACTGCCAAGAGAAGTACTCACAACGCCAGGAACGGCCAAGAGGCCGAGGGTCCTAAGCGCCTACTCCTCGGAACAGACGAGATCAGCTTCACTGCAAGGGAGCAGGAGAAGGTTGATAGAACCAAAATCGAGCACCGTTCTTTTTGGTTCATGGACACGGTCCATGATGGTGATCATGTCGACCAGCTTGATCCAACCGAGATTTTTCCATCAGATCGTGACACTACTTTGGAGCTAGATGAGCTGAGTGAGATAAGTGACACTACTATGGAGCTGGATGAGCTAAGTGACACTAACTTGGAGCTGAATGAGCTAAGTGACATTGAAGAAGGAGCTGGTTTAGCTGCTGGGCTAAATGAGCCTTTTTCGGCCCACCGAAAAATTCATAACAAATTCAATTTGGCTCTGTTTTACACCAAATTCGACCAGGCCTTTCCTGATGGTCTCCTGCCCATTTGCATCAAGAAATATCAAGAAAATGAGTCAAATTCGTGGCCTGCATTGATTTCTTCAAAGACTAGTCAAAATTCAACTTCTTGTTTCTACAAAAGTCTTTAGTCTTAGTCTTTGTTTGTGTTTTCTAAGCTTCTAGTTTTCCACAATTATTTAAGTCTTTCTTTGACTCATTCTACTATAAATATGTAATCCCTTTCATGAATAAAATCAGTTCATTTTGGTTTTAATTTTTGTTTATATTCTCTGAGTGAGAGAGAGAGTTCTTATCTAGTTCATCGGTGTGAACCGGCTTGTTGATTTAGTGGTCAGCCAATCATCTTTGTGTGTTGTTTGGTGGTTCACCAACACATTCATCCGTTCTTTGGTGGTTAGCCTTAGATCGTTGGTATATCAAGAGTCATTCCGCACCTCTTGACGATCCTATCAATCCATCCCAGTCCCAGAAGTGCCTTGCCTTCTCGGTTCATATCCAACATCCGGCCAAAGCCATCCTTCCTGATTTGGGGTCTATCAAAGGTCCTTGCTCCTCATCACGATGCTCTTGTCATTTCACTTAGCATAGCAAACTGCTTGGTCAAGCGAATACTAGTAGACAATGGAAGCTCCAGCAACATAATCTTCCATTCGGCTTTCGCCGACCTAGGATTGGAACCTACAGCTCTAACCAGAAAGGCGACTCCCTTGTAGGCTTCAGTGGAGAAGTCAAGCAAACCTTGGGAGAGGTCCTTCTCCCCGTGTACGTTGAGGGGATAAACCAAGCCACGAAGTTCCTGGTCGTCGACTGTCCTTCATCATACAACGTGATATTGGAAAGGCCTTGGATCCACGACATGGGAGCTGTACCTTCAACTTTGCATCAGCTGGTCAAGTTTCCAACCCCCTGGGGCATTAAGGCGATCAAGGGAGATCAAGAAAATGCTAGGTCCTGCTATCAGACCACCCTAAAGGGGAAGACCCAAGTCTTATAGCAATTACAGAAGAGGCTTCCGGCCCCGCACACCGAAGAGCAGGAAGTGGAATAAATGGATAAGGTCCCACTCATGGAAGGGAACTCGAGCCGAAACTTAAAGATAGGCTCCAAGCTTCTGGAAGGCCTGAGAAGGAGATTGGTCGACTTCCTAAGATCCAACTTCGATTGCTTTGCCTGGTCTCATAAGGACATGCCTGGGATTGACCCCGATGTCATCATGCATCAACTCAAAGTGGATCCAATGCATCCTCCTGTCAGACAGAAGAGGAGGAAGTTCGCTCCTGAAAGGAACGAGATAATCAACGAACAGGTCAAGAACCTACTAGATGCCGGATTCATACGAGAGGTCCGATACCCGGAATGGCTAACTAATGTAGTGGTCATTAGGAAGAAGAACGGGAAGTGGAGAGTCTGCATCGACTTCACGGATCTTAATAATTCCTGTCCTAAAGACCCCTTCCCTTTGCCTCACCTCGACAAGCTAGTCGACGCAACTGCTGGTCATCAGCTGATGAGTTTCATGGATGTGTTCTACGGATATAACCAGATCCTAATGCATCCCGACGACCAAGAGAAGACCTCATTCATGACCTCAAGGGGCATCTACTATTACAAGGTCACGCCTTTCGGATTGAAGAACGCAGGCTCGACCTATCAAAGGCTCGTCAACATGATGTTCGCCGATCAGATAGGACAGACCATGGAGGTCTACATTGATGATATGCTGGTAAAATCCCTGGACACCGAGGACCATATCTCGCACCTTCAACAAGCCTTCACCACTCTCAGGAGATACAACATGAAGCTGAACCCTTCAAAGTGCTCGTTTGGGGTAAGCTCTGGGAAGTTCATGGGGTATATAGTTACCCACAGGGGCATTAAAGCAAACCCAGAGCAGGTGAGAGAGATCCAGGTGATACCTTCCCCTTGCAACGTCAAGGAGGTGCAAAGACTGACATGAAAGATGGCTGCCCTAAGCAGGTTCATCTCCAGGCTATCCGACAAGTTGCATGCTTTCTTCAAAACCCTAAAGGACCCCAAGAACTCCCAATGGACCGATAAATGTGAGCAAGCCCTATCCGATCTCAAGGTCTATCTCACTACTCCACCTCTCCTCTCAAAAACCTTGGAAGGTGAAGTCCTACTGCGCTATCTGGCGGTGTCAGAACATGCAGTCAGTGCAGTCCTAGTAAGGGAAGAGGTAAAGCTTCGTGATAGCAAAAGGGAGAAAGGCGAATGGACACTATACGTTGATGGATCTAGTAACGTAAGGGGCGCAGGCGTGGGACTAGTCCTAACTTCCCCCACGGGGGAATCAGCCTCAAGGGCCGTACGATGCAACTTCAAAGCAACAAACAACGAAGCTCAATACGAAGCTCTAATAGCGGGATTGACACTCGCCAAACAGATGGGAGTAGAAGACATCCAGGTTTTCAGCGACTCACAACTGATCATAAGCCAAGTCCAAGGAGACTACCAGACGAAAGATCCGAGTATAGTCAGATATCTATCCGTGGCTAAGCGGTTCCTCGACAGATTCTGACACTGCAAGCTCACCCAGATCCCTAGGGAGCACAACTCCCAGGCCGACGCTGTTGGGCCCGAATATGGCCCGGTAGCTGATTACTAAACAACAAAAGATGATAACAAGCCGCGACAGGCCCATCACAAGTTCGATGTCTAAAAGGAGCTAAGTTGGAGCCGGAGGCTGAAAGCTAAGGACAACCAAAGAGGTCATGACGAAGAGGAAGCTCACGCCATAACAAGAAGGAGCGCAGCAGCCAGTCAAGGGGAAGCTGTTACAGATTCCACATCAAGCGGTGAAGATCTCGGAGATCAGTTGAAGACAATCAAAAGAAGTCCAAAGCTATTTAAAGAGAAGGCGGAGGACTAAAGAGGGGATCCGATTCCATCCATATTTCACTCGGCATTCATAAAAACGTTCTTATTGTAATATTCTTATAATCTTTGTATTCATCAAAGATCACCTTTTGTAACCATCCTTTTTACCATTATATCAATACAAATCGAAGTTCATTCAACAAGTTATTACGGGATTCAGCCCACGTTATCTTTCCCTAACCTTTCCTAAAACCTTAAAACCTGATCTAAAATCTAGGTGTGAGTTTAATCCCTCACAATTGGCGCCGTCTGTGGGGAAGAAATAATCGAATCCCTTACTCTAACTTGAGGATGAATCCTACCGACCAGACAACAAATCCGTATGATCTTAACCTCCCGATTCCGAGCGATGGCTCACCGAACGACGGAGGCTCTACCCTTGTAACCTCGGAACCTCGACGTGGCGACCACCGGTCCGGGCAGCAGCTCCCTATTAACGCTCGAACGAGTCAGAATATAACCGGAGCTACTAACCAGAGATCGTCAAGTGGAACCGCCCCCGGGCTTCCAATCACCGAGAATCCTCAGCAGCAAGCCGCTCCGAATCAAACGGAGGCTCAGCTTTCTGAGATTCGTCAGATGATGATGCAACTAGTAGACAAAGCTCAGGAAAGTGAGCGTACGATGCATCAGCTAGCTGTTCGACAACAACGATTCGAAGAGATAACAAGATCTCTAGATACAACAACCCAGCCACCTCGACGTCAAACTCTGGGGGTCACTTTCCGAGATCGATTGACTGATCCCTCATTCCCCCGAGGACGTTTAGATTTTTCCCCTGATAGCACTGCTCCCGCAGGACAGGGATCGGCTTTCCAGACACCTCATACTGGGACAGCTCCCATATTTAACCCACTTATCACCAGTGCTATGGGAAGCAACGTGGCAACAACCAGTTCCGCATCCGGTCAGGTCGCTGATCGGAGCTCTCGTCTACCTCCTCCGCCGACTGAATTTAGATCCGGGGCAGGAGTATCCCTCCCATCAGAAGGTAGGACAGCAGCTCCGGTTTATCAAACCAGAGGCTCAACCTCAAATGGGGACCGGTATCAAAGGATAGATTCCGATAACCCGGGAGCTAGCGAGCGATTTAGCCCCCCAACTGCATGGGAGGATGAGCCCACACGATTCCGTCAGGAACCTGTCCGTCGGGTACCTAATAACGACCCGAATGTCCTACCTATGGAGGGACCTGAAGCTATCCGTAGGTATATGGAACGAACTCATGCAGCTCTCCAAAAATTGGGAGCTCAAGTCCATAAAACTACGAGCTCAGCTCCCGAAATCGATAGTTTGATCGAAGAAACACGTGGAACTCCATTCACTGACAGAATTGCCAGCTCCTACATAAGGGATACCCGAAAAATCAGAATTCCCGAGTATGATGGGACTTCTGACCCAAAGGCCTATTTGAGAGCTTTCCGACTGGCAATCGTTAAAGCCCATTTTACACAGGAAGAATGCGAAGCAGGTTACTGCAGGACATTCGCCGAAAATTTGGTCGGAACAGCCCTTGAGTGGTTCTCTGGTCTCGAACCAGCCTCGATAGATAGTTTCGATCAGCTAACTAACGCCTTCATGAAACAGTACTCGACCCATATCCTGAAACAAGCTTCTGAAGCCGACCTTTGGAAGGTCAGACAAGGAATGGGGGACTCACTACGAGTTTACATCGAGAAATTCAGGGCAATAAGAACTAAGCTCTCAAATCCTAACGACCTAGTCGCCATCGAGGCTCTTAGGAGAGGTATGTTCTATAAATCGAAATTCTGGTAAGAATTAACACTCAACACTCCTCCAACTATCGATGATGCTCTTCATAAAGCCACCAGATACATCACTTTGGAAGAGGAAACAGCCGCATTGGATAAACTCCACAAGAAGCCTCAAATCACCCAAAAGGTGAATCCTCTGAGGCAAAGGGACCTCACAAAAGGGGGAACCCCCAAAACAACCAAACTCAGGGAGAACATTCCTATGCAATCGAGGAAGACAAGGAAGAGAAACCTGTCGCCGCAGCGAACAAAACTCCCTGGTCAAAAGGCTTTGATAAAAACAAACATTGCTCTTATCATGATCGAGAAGGGCACTCAACTGAGGAATGTTGGGACCTCCAACGACAACTGGCAGCTAAATTCGCAGCTGGAGAAATAAAAGGTGTGGACCTTAAAAAACCACCACCTTATCAGAAAAGAGGTTCCAGAGACACCTCCCCAAAGCGCGAGAGGTCATCTGAGAAGGAGACCGATTCGCCACCTCCAGCTCCCAAGAAAAGAGTTGACATGATTCTTGAGAAATTCCCCCAAGGAAAAAGTTTACAAGTCGAGGCTCTCTTG
Source organism: Raphanus sativus (assembly GCF_000801105.2). Classification (NCBI taxonomy): domain Eukaryota; kingdom Viridiplantae; phylum Streptophyta; class Magnoliopsida; order Brassicales; family Brassicaceae; genus Raphanus; species Raphanus sativus. The sequence continues at coordinate 19,212,431 of NC_079518.1, read as the reverse complement.
AGCAAACCGTCCCCTCAATCGAGCCCCGACTCGAGGGTGGACTGTATCCTTGGAGGATCAGATATATGTCAAGACTCCGTCAATTCCATTAAGAATCACGTACGGAAGGCTGTATCTAACACTTGACCTGAGCCTCCTAACCCCGAGTCCAATACTAAGATTTCTTTCTGGGAAAGCGAGACCTCAAACCTCGACAGACCTTACGATGATGCGTTGATTGTCACCCTGAACATCGCATGATACGAGGTCCCTAAACTCATGATAGACACAGGAAGCTCTGTCGATCTTATTTTCTATAACACCCTAAAAGGGATGGAAATAGACGACTACGAAATTATTGGCCAAAAAGCTAACCTCGTAGGCTTCTCCGGAGAAACAGCTACCTCATTGGGGACTATCAAGCTCCCAGTTATAGCTGGCGGAATAATGAAAATGACCAACTTAGTAGTCATCAAAAGACCTTCCCCATTCCATGCGATCCTGGGAAGACCCTGGATTCACAAAATGAAGGCAGTAGCCTCGACGTATCATCAATGCGTAAAATTCCCAACACCCGAAGGGATAACTATCGTACACGGTAGCCAGAAGATATCCAGGATCTGCTATTTGGGAGTATTCGAAATCCTCAAAAAATCCCCCCAATAGCAATTACAGATCCAGGAGGGTCGCGAAATGCAACAAAATATTCGAGGTCCCCCCAAGAACCTCACCGAAAAAGTTTGCATCGACGACTCAGATCCTGAACGACAGGTGAGCATCGGATCCGAGCTACCTCCCGAGACCAAAAAGGAGCTCATTGAGTTCTTGAAAGGCAATGTCAAAACCTTTGCATGGGCCACCAGCGACATGAAAGGCATAGATCCGAACATCACCACCCATAAGCTAAGAGTAGACCCTACTTTCAAACCGATCAAACAAAAGCATCGCAAGCTAGGCCTCGAAAAGGCTCAAGCTGTTAACAACGAAGTTGACCGACTTACAAAAGCTGGATCCATTCGAGAGGTACATTAACCTGATTGGTTAGCTAACCCAGTAGTGGTAAAGAAGAAAAATGGGAAATGGAGAATCTGTGTAGACTTTACAGACCTGAACAAAGCTTGTCCTAAAGACAGCTTCCCGTTACCTCACATCGACCGTTTGGTTGAAGCAACAGCTGGCCATCGACTCCTATCCTTCATGGATGCCTTTTCAGGATACAACCAAATCATGATGGATCCTGAGGACCAGGAGAAAACCGCATTCATAACCGAATGAGGAACCTATTGTTACAAGGTTATGCCATTCGGATTAAAAAACGCAGGAGCTACCTATCAGAGGTTAGTAAACAAGATGTTTGCTGGGCAACTTGGAAAAACTATGGAGGTCTATATTGACGATATGCTAGTCAAGTCCTCAGCTGGAGAAGACCATATCTCCCATTTAAGGGAATGCTTCGATATCCTTAACAAATACTATATGAAGCTCAATCCCACTAAATGTACTTTCGGAGTACCCTCAGGCGAGTTCCTAGGCTATCTCGTAACCGAAAGAGGCATTGAAGCCAACCCGCAGCAGATAGCAACCTTCCTAGAAATGCCGTCACGGAAGACAACCAGAGAGGTACAGAGATTGACCGGACGAATCGCAGCGTTAAATCGATTCATATCCAAGTCCACCGATAAGTGCCTCCCATTCTACAAACTTCTAAGAAATAATAAGAAGTTCCTATGGGGCGAGAAATGTGAGGAAGCCTTCAAACAATTGAAAGCATACCTCTCCGAACCTCCGATCCTATCCAAACCTGTAGTAGGAGAGCCACTATACATGTACCTCGCTGTATCGACTGCTGCAGTTAGCGGCGTGCTGGTACGAGAAGAACAAAACGAACAAAGACCTGTCTATTACACCAGTAAGAGTTTGATAGACGCCGAAACAAGGTACCCTGCAATGGAAAAATAACCTCTGGCAGTTGTGATAGCTGCCAGAAAATTGCGACCTTACTTCCAATCACACTCAATCGTCGTAATGACCTCACAACCATTACGAATGATATTGCACAGCCCTAGCCAGTCAGGGCGATTGGCCAAATGGGCCATAGAGCTCAGTGAATATGATATTGAGTATAGACCTCGAGCAGCAGCGAAAGCTCAGGTCCTTGCCGATTTTATCATTGAACTAGCATCCGAGCAATTAGACTCCGAAATAGAATCTCCGAAGTGGAGCCTGTATGTTGACGGAGCCTCGTCAAAACAAGGCTCCGGTGTCGGTTTAAGGTTAACTTCTTCAGCAGGAGAAACCATTGAGCAGTCATATAGGCTCGGATTCAGCGCCTCAAACAACGAAGCTGAATATGAAGCACTAATCGCAGGGTTGAAACTCGCCCTAAGCCTCGGAATTCGAGAGCTCAACGCTTATAGTGATTCACAGCTAGTAGCTAGCCAGTTCCACGGAGAATACGAAACGAGGGACGAAAGAATAGGGGCATATCTCGAAGTCATCCAGAACCTCACCAGGCAGTTCGACAAATTCGAGCTAACAAGAATCCCACGAGGAGAAAACTCCTCAGCAGATGCGTTGGCTGCTTTAGCTTCCACGTCAGACCCCCTCGTAAAACGGATCATACCCGTAGAAGGAATCGAAAAACCAAGCATCGACATAGCTACTAAAGCCGAGAAAGACGGCAAGCTAACAGAACAACCTGAAGGTACCTGTCCTGAAACGGTAGCTACCCAAGTTCTCACAACATTTTGGTTCCCAAAAACCAGAATACGTAGCTCTAAAAAGCATACCTCCGGGAACACAATCCAAAACACGGAAGGAATTCACCGAAATTCAGACTCCTTGGAGCCTGATCTCACGAATACCCCCGGGGGCACCAACTCAGACCCACTCATCTGCAGAGTTAAAACCAGAAGCCGTTCAACCCTCCAAAATTCATCTGGGGGCACCATCCAGACCCCGGACAATAATGAAGGAATTGGAGGTATTCCTCGGAATTCAGACTCCCTGGAGCCCAATCCTACAAATACCTCCGGGGGCACCACGACACCAGGTCCCGAACAAGAACCTCCTTCGTCTCTTCATAACAAAGTTGCAGGGAGAGAGGATTGGAGAATTCCAATCACGCAATACATCCTGGAAGGAAAGACCCCACCCAATAAATGGGAGGCTCGGAAGCTCAAAGCATTAAGCGCGAGATACTGCGTAATCGAGTCTGTCCTCCACAAACGAAGTGTTTCCGGACCCTACCTAAAATGCGTCCATGGCCTCGTTGCTATGAGACTCATGAAGGAAATGCATGACGGCTCCTGCGGGAACCACTCTGGAGGAAGAGCCCTAGCCATCAGAATCAAAAGACAAGGATATTTCTGGCCCACCATTATTGTAGACTATGAGGCCTATTCCTCTTCATGCGACAAGTGCCAGAGGCATGCACCGATTATACACCAACCTGCGGAAAAGTTGTCTAACATATCCGCCCCTTACCCATTTATGAGATGGTCCATGGACATCGTAGGACCACTAGTAGCGTCAGGAAGTGGAAGGAGAAGCTACGCTTCCTCTTAGTCCTAACAGACTACTTCACGAAATGGATAGAGGCTGAAGCTTTCCAGCAGGTAACCAGAGTCGAGGTCGAACGATTTGTGTGGAAAGAAATCGTGTGTAGACACGGCGTCCCATATGAAATCGTAACCGACAATGGAGGACAATTCATATCCCACGACTTCAAAATATTTTGTGACAAGTGGAATATTCGCCTGACCTTCTCATCACCTCGCCGACCTCAAGGAAACAGACAGGCGGAGGCTGCTAATAAATCAGTATTAGCAAACCTCAAGAAACGCCTCAGAACCCAGAAAGAACTCTGGTCAGAAAAATTACTTGAAGTACTTTTGGCATGTCGAACCACCCCACGAAAGGCTACAGAAGAAACCCCTTTCTCCTTAGCCTACGGGATGGAAGCTGTCGTCCCAGCCGAAACCATTGCTGGTAGCCTTCGCCGGGACCTCTGTACATCCGACCCCGCAGCTAACGATCAGCTCCTAACAGACAGCCTCGACCTAATCGAGGAAAGACGGGACCGAGCCCTGATTCGCATTCAAAACTATCAGCAAGCAATGGCACGACAGTACAACTCAAAAGTCAGGCTCCGACAGTTCGCTGTAGGTGACCTAGTACTTAGGAAAGTTTTCGAAGGAACCAAGGAACCAGATGCTGGGAAGTTGGGAACCAACTGGGAAGGTCCCTACCAGATCATCCACGTGGTACGACCGGGCGTTTACAAGCTCCGAAAGGTGCGAACCGGGGTACCTGAAATCAGATCGTGGAATGCCACGAATCTTAAGAGATATTATCATTAGGTACCTAAAATTCCTGAACTACGTTAGGCTTGATCCCTTGACTGGGTACGTAGGCAACTCCGTCATGAGTGCAGCCCCAACCTCATTTCAACACTTCGTTCACCACAACCAAAGGGGGCATATGTCTGATTAAAATCACATAGCCCAAGCAGCAAATGTATGATCATTATAATACAGCAATTGTATGATTACTATGATACCATGTATCCAATTATCAATAAAGCAATTATTCTCGATGTCTCAATTCTTTAACAACATAGGTCCCTACTAACACGGACCTAGGGTCCTAAAAACCCTTCGGATCAGCTCAGGTCACTATGAACCTGGACCTAAGGTCTTCAAATCCTTAATAATCTTGAAGGTCTTGAAATCCTTCAAACAAAGTCAAAACTCGATAAACTAACCTAAGGTCTTAAAAATCCTTTGGAACCACTAAAGGTCTTCAAATCCTTCAAACAACGTCAGGTCCCAACGAATCCGGACCTAAAGACTTTAAATCCTTATCAAATCTCAAAGGTCTTAAAATCCTTATCAAGTCTCAAAGGTCTTGAAATCCTTAAATACAAAGGTCTTAAAATCCTTATCAAATCTCAAAAGGTCTTAAAATCCTAAGCAAGTCCCAACGGGTCTTAAAATCCCACGAACGAATTCAGGTTCCCAAGAACCCTTACCTAAAATACCCGAGTTAAGCTCAGGCTCCTAAAAATCCTAAGCTGACCTCGATATTCCGAGAATTCCTCTTTTGGAACTAAAAAACGATCCAAGTCTCCGAGACTTATCACTAAATCAAGGATCTAATTTGGAGGATTCACTAAACCTCTTAATTAGTAATCAAAGCAGTCCCTATCAAAACTCTTAATCAAATTTGAGTTCGTAGAATTTGACTAATTCAAAACGAAAAACTTAAAATGAACTGAAAACCAAGTTTGAAATTAAACAAGGGTTTAAAAGCCTCCCCAGGCTAGCAAAGATTCAAAGTACGCACAGATAAAGGTTTAAAGGCCTCCTCAGGCCATAAGTCTTAAAACAAAAGAAATCAAAGCCCATTCGGCGGAAATCCTAGAAACACATGAAAGAGCCTCAGCTCTTAACCTTCCTTGTGATCCGAGCTCTTCTCAGCTCCCTTACCAGCCGGATCTTCCTCCTCAGGAACCTCCTCCTCCATCTCCTTGTCGCTACCTCCAGGGGCGGCTTCGACAGGGGCTGAGTAAGTACCCACCAATCCCAAATTAGAACCGAACTCCCCAGAAAAGGAGAGATTAAATGTATTAACCTCGAAAGTACCTGAGCTCTCGGAGAGTTGGGGAAGAGGGAGCTTGTCGATCGAGAAATCCGAGACCTGAGCCTTCTCGTATGCAGCAACAGCCTCCGGCATCATGGCCACCAAGCGATCATACTCGTCTTGAGTACTCTTAATCTCACCATCCAGCATGTCTTTCAGGAGCTCGGTGTTGGCTTGAATCTCTTGAGCATGAACCAGGAGATCGACTTCGTCCTTCTTCTTGGAGAACTTCTCCTTGACAACAACCAGAACTTTGTTGTAGCCGTCAGCTACCTCCTTCTTTCCTCTCCGGACGGCTAGCCTGACCTCAGCTTCCTTGTTCTTCTGGCTGCTCTGGGTTGAAGCAATCAGCTCCTTGACTTGATACTCGGCTATCTTCCGAGCAGCATCCAAATCCCCAATCTTCCTATTCTTTACCTGGAGGTCAATCAACTGGCTCTCGATTGTCCCTTGCTGAGCATCGCATTTGGAGCCAAGTCTCTTTACCTCAGCTTGGAGATCCGAGATCAGAGCCCGAGTCTGATTAAGCTCATTCTTGTTGGCCTTGACCAGTTCAGTGACCTGAGCTAATTACTCAGCACGGGGGGCATTGTGTACGGTGTCCTCAAACTTGAACTGAGCCCTGTTAATAGCGCCAGCCAGCTACAGAAAACAAAAAACGGTTTAGCAAAAACCTTCCAAAAATAAAGCTAAAAGTTGAAATAGACTTCATACCTGACCCATGTGATGGGCAATATCAACATACTCATCCTTGTGCGTGAGACTGGAGATCGAGGGGAGGGAACACCCGGTACTCTTCATATGCCTCATCAGAGTAGCCAAACCCCACGAATCGTCCAAAACCGATCCAGGCTTCGAGTGAACAAAGTTCCAGCCAACGGTTCCTCCTCTAGAGGAGGAGGAGGAGGAGGAAGACCTTGAAGGTCTGTCAACTTGGTCGGTTCAGGACCTCTTGTTCCTCGGGGGCTCAAATTCTGGAGGATCCCTCGCCATTTGAGGATTAGTTTCAGTCATCGGGACCTTGGAGGGAAGGCTAACTTCCTGAACTTTAGGCTCCAAAGAGCCAACACCTTTAGCAGGAGCAGAGCCTCCTTCGTCAAGAGCCTCCTTCACAGAGTCAAGGAAGGATCCCCCTTGGTTCTTGTCACTTCCTCTGGAGGAGCTGGCAGCCTCGGTCGATCTACCCCTGGAACAGAAGGAAGGCTGGATAGGCATCTTCTGTGATTGAGTCTTCTCGGAAGTACTTGCTCCGGATGAAACTTCGAAAACTGAATCACCCTCAGAAACTGAATCATGAAAAAGATTCATTAATCACATTAAACAGATTCGAATAATGAAAATTAAAAGTTATCAAAGGAAAGGTACCTTCTAAACCAGCAACCGTCACTGAGTCAGGGAAGGACGCCCTGTATCGATCAGGAAATCTAGCTGACCCAATTCTCGAAGTAGTATAAGCTCCCCAATTGTTAGGGCTGTGCTGCAGCTTCCTGTGAAGAGCTCTGGTAAGTTTACCAGACAACTTGATAGGATCCCCAAATCCTGCAAAAGGAGTCAAAAGACAATCAGCACATCATGATAAGCAAAAAATAAACATGCAAGCATATCCCTAAAGTCCTAACCAGAAATGTCAGACCAAGAGGTCCTGAGGTCTCAGCCTACAGGAACCGTCAAAGGATCAATCTTGACATAAAAGTACTTCTTGCGCCAGTCATCGTCACTGGCCGTGAACTTGAATACGCTTAGCCCTGGACGACCGGGGAGATAGTAGGTTCCGGTCCCGCCATCCTTGGAAGTACTCTCCTTTATCGAGAAGAGACTCATTAGCTCAGTCAACCCTACGATAATTACTTCCTCCTTGGCCCTAGTGATGAACCCGTTTATCACTCGGATGACCGACGGACAAAGTTGAGGAAGGGCTAGCTGGTAATGATCTAAGAGATCCAGCAAAAGGGTGGGGAGAGGAAATCTAAGATGACACTTGGAAATATACTTCTCGTGGACGCAGAACTAACCCTCCGGAACGGTCTCGGGGGTCTCATCTTCAGTACAAGCTCTAGCTAGATCGCTCTTGCCGTGAGCTTGAACAGCAAGATTGACGACGTCCTGACCCTTTAAGAGCGAAGGAAAGTGAGGACCGGAGGAGGCGCTCTTGCTGCCTTTCTTCTTCATCCTCTTGACTCTTGCTCCGATCGAGTCTTTAACCTTCTTCTTCTTGGCTTCCGTCATCTTCTCACCAGCTTCCTGTTTGACCTTCATAATACGGGCACCGGAGGCTGAGATTCGAACTTCGCCGGAACCTTCTTTTTGACTCATAATAGTAAAAGGAAAGGAAAATAGGAAGCGAGAGAGGAGAATTGGACTAAGGCGAAGTCTAAGAGAGAGGTTAAAGATGAAGAACTAGTTCGATCAAGAAGCGGATTAAAAAAAAATAACAAAAAGCAGTAAAATAAAGGAAAGAGGTGAATTACCTTGGAAACCGTCGAGAGGCGTGGAGGAAGTGGAGAGACAAGCAGTTAATTCTCTCAGCTTTATATCCCATCACGTCTCGAAAATCGGAAATCAAATTTCAGACTCGCTTTAATCTAAGTCGTCGATTTAATTAGAAGAGATTACAGCCGTCCGATTAAACGAGAATATATATGGTTGAGATAGCCAATAATCATTATCTCAACCATAGGATATAGGTTGGGCGGCTAGGTCTAGCTCCCGAGAATAACGAAACCTAATCTCGAAAGCTGGGGGCAACTGTTGGGCCCGAATATGGCCCGGTAGCTGATTACTAAACAATAAAAGATGATAACAAGCCGCGACAGGCCCATCACAAGTTCGATGTCTAAAAGGAGCTAAGCTGGAGCCGGAGGCTGAAAGCTAAGGACTTTAACCAAAGAGGTCATGACAAAGAGGAAGCTCACGTCATAACAAGAAGGAGCGCAGGACCCGGTCAAGGGGAAGCTGTTACAGATTCCACATCAAGCGGCGAAGATCTCGGAGATCAGTTGAAGACAATCAAAAGAAGTCCAAAGCTATTTAAAGAGAAGGCGGAGGACTAAAGAGGGGATCCGATTCCATCCATATTTCACTCGGCATTCATAAAAACGTTCTTATTGTAACATTCTTATAATCTTTGTATTCATCAAAGATCACCTTTTGTAACCATCCTTTTTACCATTATATCAATACAAATCGAAGTTCATTCAACAAGTTATTATGGGATTCAGCCCACGTTATCTTTCCCTAACCTTTCCTAAAACCTTAAAACCTGATCTAAAATCTAGGTGTGAGTTTAATCCCTCACAGACGCTCTAGCAAATCTGGGGTCCACCCTAGAAACTACGAGTCATATGAGCATCCCACTACTGGTACTCTAATGGCCCGCAACCAAAAAGGAGACGGAGTCTGAAGAAGTATCCGTGGTAGATGAAGGAGAGACCTGGATGACTCCCATCATTAACTATCTAAGGTACGACACCTTGCCTGAAGATCGAGATGAAAGTCTCAAGATAAGGCGTCAAGCTGACAGGTACTGCTTTTCTGAGGGGAAACTATACCGAAGATCCTTTTCAGGACTCTATTTACGATGTCTTACCCCTAGAGAAGCCGCCAGGATACTAGAAGAGCTTCACGAAGGAGAATGTGGTTCCCATTCTAGTGGTCGGAGCCTGGTACTCGGAGCTAGAAGGGCTGGATACTATTGGCCAACCATGGCGAGGGACTCCCTCAAACAGGCCAAGCTCTGTAGCCAATGCCAGAAGCACACACCAATCTCCAACCTCCCACCAGAGAACCTCAAATCCCTAAGTTCTCCTTGACCCTTCCGAAAATGGGGCATGGACATCGTGGGGAAATTCCCTAAGGCACTGGGGCAAAAGATCTTTCTCCTAGTCGTGACCGATTACTTCACGAAGTGGGTAGAAGTTGAAGCACTAGCCAAGATAACGGACCTCCAGATCAGGAAATTCTTGTGGACTAACGTGATCACACGCTTCGGAACTCCCCATGAGATTGTCACAGACAACGGACCCCAGTTCACAAGCTACAACTTCCGAAAGTTCTGCAAGGACTGGAACATCAAGCTTTCCTACTCAGCACCACGACACCCCCAATCTAACGGTCAAGCCGAATCCACTAATAAGACAGTGGTGAACATGCTCAAGAAGCGCCTAGAAGACGCCCATGGGCGATGGGCAGAAGAGCTACATGGAGTACTCTGGGCCTATCGGACAAACCCGAAGACGACTACCCAGGAGACTCCCTTTTCCCTTGTCTATGGTGCTGAAGCAGTGATACCCACAGAGGTGCACGTAAGGACCACGGTCTCTGAATTCCTTTCCCAGGAAGAGAATAACGAGCTAATGTCCATGAGTCTAGACCTACTCGATGAAAAGAGGGAGGCGGCATGCCTTAGAAATGCGTCCTACCAGTTGAAAGTATCCAAGAGCTACAACAAAAAGGTCAGATCAAAAACCTTCCAGAAATGGGATTGGGTCCTAAGGCGAGTCTGTGACCACACAAGGGACAAATCAGCCGGAAAACTCGCTCCTGGATGGGAAGGTCCCTATAAGGTAATAGAGGTGCAAGGGGCAGGAGCCTATAAGCTGGAAGACATCGACGGTAAGTTCCAACCCAACTGTTGGAATGCCTTGCACCTCAAATTCTATCACTTCTAAAGTAAGGTCCCCAGATCAAGCTTTATATACTCCTACTATTATTATGGTATATTTAAGTACACTGGTTTCCTACTCCTATGTATGCGATAACGTCTCCGGACTAAGCTAATAAAATACATTATTAGTTACGATTACAGGGGTTATAGGAACTCCAATGTACTTAAAGGGGCATACTAGCTAGGTCAGGTCCTAAGGGATCCTAGATCTCAGCAAACCCTATATATACTAGTGAGACTACTCACATGGGTGTACGACATATAAGGAACGGGTCTGATCAACCCTATTACATTGTCTGCACCTTGGGCCCTGCGTGAAGACTATAAGTCCAAAAGTTACGTGGGGACCACCGTACTAGTGCTACCCAAACCCTTTGTTAAAGACGCTACGAGCTAAATACACACAGAGGGCATGACGTACACTGCAAAGTACTGTAATCAGATGCTGACGGCAGATATGCAGTGAGCAAATGTGCGAAAATACCGGTTAGCACCAAAATTTAATACTTATCCAGACATGGACAGTAGTGTGTCTGGTGTGAAGTCGCTCCGCGGGGCAGGCCCACGCCAGACCACAGTAAGTCTGAGCGTGACCTTTTCTGCAGAAAGGTAGAGTGCAACATTGAGATTCACGAGAGTGGCCTATACCTCCGGGTGGCAGAGTGCGGTTTCTCAATATTAGATCGGTAGTTGTTCCCCCATGGGGAGCAGAATACGATCACAAACATCCCATAACGCATACGGCCTCAGTGTCTATGACGAACCTCAGGGTTCAGTAGGGCCTCAGGGTCTATATAGTAACCTCCGGGTTCAGTACGGCCTCAGGGTCTATAAAAGAGCCTCAGGGTTCAATACAACCTCCAAGTCTGTAAGGAATCTCCGGATTCTAGATCACCTAAGGGTCGATCAAGGGCCTTCGGGTCTAACTGATCTTCGGATCTAGTAAGAACCTCAGGATTCAAGGATCTTTGAATCCAAATACCAACATTCGGGTTTGCCAAGAACCTCAGGGTTCAAAAGCATCAACCTCCGGGTTCGAGGTATCCATAGGGTTTAACACTCAGAAACCTCTGGGTTCAATGAGCAAACCTCCGGGTTCAATAAAATGGCTTTCGGGCCTAGGTAAGGGACCTTAGGGTTCAAGGCCTTAAGAACTTCCGGGTTCTAGGGCTCAAGAATCTTAGGGTTCAAACCAAGCTAGAACTCTAGGGTTCTAAGAAAGTATCTTTAATTCCAAATCTAAAACTCAGGTTTTTAATAATGGATTACAAGGTCTAACGCTTTTCTAATCATTTCAGGGTTCAGTCAGTTTACTAACAGGATCCAGGTCCTAGACACTGATACCCGTCCAAGGGGTCAACCATTACAAGGGTCCGACCCTCACGAGGCTCTAGCCCTTCCAAGGGTCCATCCCTTCCCGCGAATCTACAAGTCTACCTAGACGTCCTCGTATTCTGGAGATACGACGTTTGCTCGACAAGGGCCAGACCCCTGAGCTGTTGGTGCAACAACAGGATCCCAGTCCTAGACCCTAAAACTCCGCCTAGGAGATTGTGCTCAAAGGTCCTATGAACCATTCCGATCAAAAGACGAACAGGGCAGAAGGCAACAAAAACAATAGATATTATTCAGCGATAAAATCATTAAAATTCAAGGGACCAGGAAAGCATATAAAAACATTGTTTTAGTAAGGGCGGACCACGCAGGGTCGCTATTACAAGAAGGAATTCGGATATCCTCTAGGACCTGCCACGCCTAGACGAAGGAATGGCTGGTTCGTCTTCAAAGGAAGGAGGTTTTGTACCCTTGAATTCCGCCTCAGCCAGAACAACTGTTTTGTACTGAGAGAACTCCTTGCGCAAGTTCCATTTCTGGGCCTGTCCTTTGAGCCATTCTCTCATTACTTCCCAACGGGCGATGATCCTGGCACCGTTCACAGCCATAGTCATCATGTTTTTCGAAGTCTCCGCCTCTGTTTGAAGTTCAACGATAGTCTTCTCCAACTCCTGCTTCTCTCGGCTTAATTGAAGCGATTCAGCCAAAGCAATTTCTACCGAACCCACAATGGCCCGGATCTTCGCTTGAAGGTCCCTCAGCTCCAGTTCCTTCGCAACATGCCTACTTTTCTCCTCAGATAATTGACGGGATAACTCTGAAACATCGTCTCGATTCATTGACGAACCTTCCTCCGCTATTCGGTCCTTCAGATGATGCAAATGAGAGAGGACCTGCGTAGGAAAACAAGTCTCATAAACTGCGGATTCATAATACAAGGTCATATTTGTTTCTTACCTGAGGAGTTCGCCCTGAACCTGCTGAATAATCTCAGAGGAGTCCTTGTCCAGGGGAAGAGCCTGCATCCGTGCGAATATGTTTGTATTCAAATCAGCCAGCACGTCAGACAACCCCCTGGACGAATATCCGGTCAATGACGGTCGTTGAGAGCGCGTACTTACACCTTCCCTAGGCCTGCCACCTCGAGATGGAGAGGAATCGTTACTCCTCCTTATCATCCTGTGCTTATTACCGACAGTCGCAGCTCCATCACCCGAATCATTCCTGCTGGACGAATCCCTCCTTGCCGATATAGCATCTGTGGCCTTCTTAAAAGCTACTATCGGATCTTCTGGATTTCCTTCTCTTGTGTCTTCTGAGAATGGATATTCCGTGATTTATTATACGAGATGGAAATCCCTATAAGTCGCGAAGAGATAACTTACCCCATAACTTGCTACGGCGCAACACCTCTGGACTGAGAAGGTGGATTATGCGGCGTTGCTCAAGGGGAAGCTTCCGTGCCTGAAGAACATTGCATTCACCCTCGGCAGGAGCTGAGTGAGTTCTCTCTGGAAGAAAAAGAGAATGCAAATCAGATAGGTTCCGTTATCGGAACTCGTAAAAAGAGCGCCTGCTAAAACCTCTTACGTACGAAGTTCCATCGATAATGAGATCCTGGGAGAATCACGAAAACGTATCTTTTCTGGCCATTTCTTCACAAAAGCCAGTCCCTTGCGGTTGGTCTTGGGAAGCTCCTCAACTATGGGAAGCCCAGATATTGGACGAAGATGAAAATGCCCTCATGCCCATTGATCGGAGCCAGATGATAGGCAAAGAGTACTTCATTAACTCCAAAAGCCATATCCTCTTCATCTCCGAGGTTTTGGATGGCTATAAGGATGCGCCAAGCTGGAGGATTAAGCTGAGATGGAGAGATATGAAAGTAGTTGCAGAGACTCGATATCAACGATGGTACATCACCTCTGAAGCCCGATTCGAAGAAAGCCTCATAAATAGAAATCTTCTCAGGCATACCACCGGAAGCACGTTCTAATAATCTAGGAATGCAAAGGACAACGGAAGAAGGAAGCGAATACCTTTCTCGCCAATCGCATAGCTCATCCTCTCTAACTGTTGATGCGGGGCCCACTTGCGGAGATCCCGAAGAAACAAACGATAAGGGAGCTGGGGACAAAGGATTTTGTACGTTTGTATCATGACGTGGCGGTGGGCTGCTGGATCCAGACGACAAGGAGTTCGCTCTCTTCTCCGACTCGTTTACTTCTGCCATTGAAAAGCTTCGGGAGTTAGCACGAGAAGTGGCAAGATTCGAGAATAAGGAGATGTTACACGAAGACGAGAGTATATATATGAAAACGAAAGAGAGCTGTTGGGCGTTCTCCTCGGAAAATCCGCCGATCCGAGATCTCGGAGTTCCCAAGACTGGGCTCGGGAAATTCGAATTCAAAAGAACCCCGCTCCCTGGATCTCCTGGAGTAAAGACGTGATCTTCAAAAGGGAAAGTAAGATCCAAGAAGGAAGATTATAGCAGTTATGGACGATCCGAATGATCTTTTAGCAATTGGGTCGAGAAATTCAAGGCCTTCCCGAATCATAGCTTCCAGCTAAGGTCCCGGCCTGACCCACTGCAAGAAGATAAGGTACCCAAGAGATGCTCCGTCCCAAGGAGAAAACTACCAAGGCTCAAGAAGCACATGTTATCCCTTGATTTCCACGAGCAAATCAAGGAATAAGGGGCAAACTATTGGGGAAAAGTATCCAGACATAAGTTTTCTCCAGCTTCCAGATAGGTCCTCGATTTCCGGACCCTTGCTCAAGAAGGAACCAGGGACCAACCCCTGCCTTAGGTCCGAACCCCTAGATCGGACCGACCCCTTGGAGCAAAATAAAAATCTCCACCTAAGGGGAAACTTCCATTTTTCCGATTATGGAAGAGTTCTATTACTTGAAGCCGACATCTACAATTACAAATGGGGAGCCCAAACCCTAGAATAAGGGATCCACTAGCACAAGTGGCAAAACAATCCTTACCATTTGAATCAAACCCGGGTTCAACACCCAAACGAGATTCAAATAACCAATAAAGGTTTAAACACCTAAGATCGACTTTTGGAGACTAGAAGATTAGAGTTTAGGCGACAAAGACTAGGGTTTATACACCCAAACATTCTAGTCCCGATTCAAACACTCAATAACATCTTCTAATTTACGATTTCTCTTTCTTTCATACAAATCCTCTAGTGTTCCATAGTGCTAAAACGATCCTACACAAAAATACCCTAACAAGCTACACTTGGTTGAATCCATGGTGTGGGCAATCTCTTTGGTAGGTCTTGAAACGGACCCAACAGCGTTTGAAAGGTTCTGCAGACTTCTATTTGAAGGTAGAAGTCTTGGTTATCAAGTCTTCTGTGCGTGCTTCATCAAAGAAGTTGATCAAGAAAGCATTCTTGATGTCATTCCAGAATGTAAGAGATCCTGGTGATAGTTGCTTAAGCAATTGCAAAGCTTCTCCAGTAAGAGAGTGCTTAAAAAGCTTGCAAAGTAGGTAATCAGCTGGTATTCCATTGGCTTTGACAACCGATATGAGATCCTCGTACCTCTCTAGATGGTCCATAAGATGCTCGTTAGGTGCTCCACTGTAGGGTATATGTCCTACAAGTGTGTAGTAGATAGGCTTCACCTCAAAATCGGTCCTCTGAATCTCTGGAGGGCGGATTGCAGATCTCTTGGCGTAGTATTGATCAGGACGGTTGTAGTCAGCCAGCCAATGATCTGTTTCTGGTGGCCTCTTCTGCAGCTTGAGAAGCAGCTGCAGCAGCTTCTAGATCAAGGATTGTGATCCCCTGATCATTAATCTTTTGACCTGCTGCATTACGCAGGTGACCATCTTGGTCACGCGGGTTTCCATGTTCGTCCGCTCGGAGTATCAAAGTCGCGACCTGTTCTCAGTATCGATCGATGCGCGAGATGCGGTATCAGTCGATGTCAGATGAAAGATGTGAGTCGACGGGTACTGAAAAGTATTGGTCGATGTGGATGGAATAGTATCGACGGATGTCAGAGTGAGATCGATCGATGTCGGTGAACTGGTATCGCTCGACGGTGACTGAAACTCGGTAGACGGTTGGCGATGAGAATCGGTCGATGCACAGGTAGGTGTATTGATCGATGCGGAACGGATCTGTTTGCGGATTGAACGTTCCAAAGCAGCGGGGTCAGCAGACAATAATTCCTTGTTTTCCTTGCTTCTGGTTATGCTGGGCATGCACCTGAATATTTCCTTGTTTTCCTTGCTTCCAAATTTTATACTTGCTCAAATTACCCTATAGCAATATTACTCTCATCAAAAGAGGTCAATTGTAATACTTAGGGATCGAATCCACAAGGAGCTGAGGAATCAATAGATCTTATTATAACTAAGCTAGGCTGAAGATTATTATTAGTGCAATGAAATAAAAGTAACAAGGAAATTGGTTTGAGCAGGACAATTACTCAAGATGATTGGATGGGTTAACTAGTATGATTTAAAAGAGTTAGATCTAAGGTTACTATTCAAGTTATCAGGATTATAGAGGTATGATTCCTATGTGAAATGCTTGCATGATATTAAAGAACCCAACTAAACAATAGCCCAACTGTCGTTGAGACCATCTATTACTAGAACCGATGAACACGCCCTGGCGGGTCATAGATTAAGTATCGATCGATATTATGTCGCATGCATCGATCGACTTGTTGTGCATGTATTGATTGATATGCTGTTGACTATATTGATTGTCATTTACCCCGCGTCTATCGATCGGTCACTCTATAGGAGTATCGATCGATGCGCTACTAGCAAGCTTTACCGATCGTAGGTTGAATACAGTTCACCAAAAAATCACCCAGTCAGCTGTCGCTTGTTCCAGGTAAACTGCTGGCTCAAAGAAGATAGATCCAAGGAATGTATCTTTGTATTCATGTGTAGCTTAGCTACTCCTACACAAGCATTAAGCATGACTTTCTAAGATGAATATCACATGCTCAGGTAATCATATTTTGGGCTAATCCCTCGTACCTATTTGAACCTCAAATCTAACAAAGGTGTCTACTCAGACATAGCCAAGTAAGATATAGACAAAATCATAAAAAGCTATGTAAATAGAATAGATAAATAAATGGTGTTCAAGAATGCTCTCAGATTTGACAACTCTCTCTCTCACCAAAACTATGAAACTAAAAGCTATATTAGAAAAACCGTTGTCTGTCAAAACACATAGGCAAGACTTAAATAGTAGAATAATTAGGTTAAAACATGTCAGGAGAATTATGGTAAATAGATGGTGTCTTGGGCTTCAAGTCGACTGTGACCAAATGTGGGCTTATGTGGCTAAGTGTCGATCGATAGTACTGACTGTACATCGATCGACGCGTGTCTCTCCTTATCGACCTCGAGTAGTCGATATGGTCCTTGTCGGGTGTAATCTCTAAAATGCTCTAAAATGCTCCAAATCATCATCTTTCTTCCGTTAACTCATGTACCTATAAATATGCAATATAGACCCAAGAATGAATATAATATATCCTAAAATACCAATATACCATGCCTAAAAGTGGATAAAAATCATGGTATATCATTGGGAGCCAGAGATTATTCCATACGGAGATAGATGTACTTGTTCCCACCCTTTTAATTAGTCTTTTGCTTAACAGAGATCTAGCTGAAACAATACTCCGCCAGCCAGTCTAATTGGAATTATGATTATAATTATTTTAACTTTCACAAGATTCTTATTAGTTTTTAGTTTAAATCAATAATTTATTAATTTAAATAACATAACTATTTCAAACTTTCTAATTCGAATTACAATTATAATTATTTTAAACAAGTTAGGACCAATTCTTATTTTCATATAATGTAAAATGTTTTAAACTCTATAGTTTCATTTTTCTCATTCATTTCAAGTTGTCTCGATTTTTTTTTTTGAAATCCATATTTATGTACTTTTGATATTTGTTTTTTTTTTGTTGGAGTTTTATGTTCTTCTTCTTTTTGAGTTTGAAATACTAGGAGCAAATCGGTTTTGTTACATGGAGTTTGTAATTATGAATTAGGTATTCTTAATTACTTCTGTTCATGTATGTTTTATTACTGTTTAATTTATAAGAAAAATATACTTTGATATCTAGTTTAGAGAGTTACCCATATAATCATGTTGTGAATATATATTTCGTGGTTTAGTTTCTCAAACGGAAAAATAGATATATATATTTAATTAATAATTACATTTATCATTATGTAATTAACCATAAATTAAATTTAGTAATAAAACTATCATTATCTAATTTTTTTTGTTAAAAGTAAACTTATGAAATATTAAGACGTCAATGTATATATTGATCAAGTAAACCAATTGAAAATATTGTCATTATCTCAATTAGTTTAAAAATGTTTTTCTTCTAAATTATACACGAACTCTAGTTTTTATTTAATTTTTATTTATTTTGTTCTTAGTTGGATTTTGTGTGTTTTAGTGTTTTTTGATAATTTAATACATGTTTCTGGTTCAAAAAAATACAAAGCAGATTAAGAGAGAGTAAAAGTTCACATTTTTACTTTAATTTATTCTGTGGAATATTTGATATGTGATAATGTTTTTATGGTCTCATATTTTTATAGATTTCCTTTGTGTTAAAGAGACAACCGAAATAAAAATCGAAAAAACTAATATGATTAAGAATATAGAGAATAAGTTATCATGATATTTAAATCATAATACATATATTAATAACTATTAGTAAAACGATTATACCCACATATGGAGGTAAAACACCTAGTTTACAAATGAAGGCAATACACTTTTTTATATAGATTAAGAATTCGACAAGTTATATTGTGATAAATAATGATATGGGCTCCACCTTAAGACTTTCACGCAAAATATTGACTTCTGTAACAACACCGACATTAACGACGTATGCAAAACTCTAAAACTACAAACCCAAAATCTTAAACCCTAAATCTAAAATTCTAAACCATAAACCATAATCTTAAAATCTAAACCCTAAAGCTTACACCAAAAACTATAAACCAGAAACCATAAATCCTATAATCTAAATTGTAAATCTAAACCCTAAATTATAAATCCTAAACTCTAAACCTAAAACTCTAAATTCTAAACCCAAAACTCTAAACTGTAAATTCGAACCCAAAAAGATGATGGGTTTAGGGTTAAGAGTTTAAGGTTTTTGGCTTAGAATTCATGGTTTAGAATTTAGTATTTATGATTTAGGGTTCAGGATTTATGATTTTTGGATTAGAGTTTTGGGTTTAGGATTTACGATCTATGGTTTAGAGTTTAAGATTTAAGATTTTGGGTTTAGAGTTTACGATTTAGAGTTTAGGGTTTAGGGTTGATGGTTAGTGTTTAGGATTTAAAGAAGGCGAACTATCAAGAGACTCTCTGCACCTCCTGTCACCATGCGATCCACAAACCTTTTCTGATTGAGTCTTTGATTTGTATAGCAAATCCTAACCCTTTCTCAACCGTTCTAGAGTGTTGATATTGGCTAGGATCACATTAAGTGGTATCAGAGCACATTCTAAAAATTGAGTTTTCTGATCTTTCTCTCATATTTCGTTTTTGACTCTTCAATTCTCAGCAAAATAAATCAGATCTGTGTTTGTTGAATTTGCTTCTGTTAAAGTAAAGATCTTTTTATCTAGTTCAAGTATTAGGCTGTTCATCTTTCTTAGATCACGATCTGTAAGGGTTTGATGTTTTTTGATCCATCTGATCCGGGTTCTTAAAATCGAATCTGTGTTTTGTGATCTCTTAGGTTTATTTTTTATTCTGGTCACTGCAACTGAAATTGATTAAAAAAAATTAAAACTGATTTCTGAGTTGTTCATATCTGAGTGTTTTGATTTTGTAAGAACTAGTTACTGAGTTTTGTTTTCGTGTGTCTCAGCTAACCATGAAGAAGGAAAGGAAACCCAAGGAACTCAGCAAGGATGAAAGGCTATTACTTGAAGCAATGTCTGTCAGAATGGATTCCAGAACTGATTCATTTTGCCAAGAATTACATTAATCGAGGAATCAAAGGCAGAGAAGAACAAGTCAAGAAGAAACTTGTTTGAGGCAGAACAGCTCTGTTATTAGGAATGAAACTCCACAGCAAAGAAGGTTTGAACGAGACAATTGGAGCACTGAACACAACAAGCCATCTGAGACAAAGCTATACCTTTCAGTCTCGGTTCAGAAACCACATGACGGTGCAGATCACGTCCATCCACTGTATTTGGTTCATCTTGCACGACAAATACATATTTCAGTCAAGACAAACAGTCTTTTAAACCATCTATGGATGATAAACAATTCTGTTTCAACAAAGAGGAAATCAAGGAGTTGTCACAAGTGTTTAAGGATGTGGAGGAACAACTCAAAAAGACCAGAACAACATGTCCATCTTTAGAAGCACAGAACCAAGAGCCATTCATTGCTGTCTCATATCTTAACTTGGTAGAACTGGAATCGACTGGACCTATTCAAGAAGATCAAGCCAAAGGACCGTCACCTATCATTCAGAAAGAAGAGGAACTAATTCAGGACGTCATAGTTACTTTGGAACAATACATGGTAGAAAAGGAGATACCCAGAGACCAAAGACAGCTCGGAGGATGAATCATCTGGTTGTTTGGTTTCCAAAAGACATTCTTGGGTACTTTTCTAATCACTTCTTTTGTTTGGAATAAGAAAATAGCAGTGGATCTGTCAAGACATGAATTGGGCATGGAAAATATTGTATTTGAGCCTGGAGGAGAGTTGTGGAATCACATAACAAGATCAAACTGATTGAGAAGAAATCAAGTGCATCAATATTTTGTTGATCTCTCATCCGTTGAAGATAAGGTGTTGCACGTCTCAGCTCAAAAAGAGTTTCAATATGAAACCAATTGGAGAATGAAACCAAGTCAGTCATGGATCCAATGAACTAGAGAACACAGGAAATGGCCATCTGATCATCAAGATATTGCCATTCTGGCCAAACATGTCGGTTTGGGTTGATGTGGTGAAATAAGTGTATCTGATAGGGTTGGGTGCCTGCAGATTTACTTATGGCGACCAGAGGAGCTTGCTGAGGTATGTAATTATGTTTTCAAGGATTATCTTATCACTGAATACACAGATATAATCCACGTGTTTTGTCAAAAGAACCAAGTACAGATTTCAGAAAAGCCTTGAAAAAGCACAAAAGAAGAAACTAGGAGGACAAGCAGTTCAAACCACCTGATTTGGACCAGGATAAGCACCAAGACGTCACTAGCTTCATCCTCAACAAAGATATATTTTGAATAAGATTTACTCTATGATGAATTTTCATGTGCTAACTTGTTATGTGATTATGAATCAGGTTTGAGGAATACATCAAGAGAAAAGAGAACCTTTCTTTTTGCAAAAATTTGACAGTCCCTTCTGTATAATCAAACGGATCAGCAACAATGCATATCACCAAGGCTTCCAAGGTAAGTGTAATCCGATTTGAAACCTTAAAGTTGCTGATTTGGTCTCTTTTATTGCAAGTAAAACAGATTTGAGGTCAAGAGAGGAGATTATGTGATCATGGATAGCACAAAACAATGGATGCATGAATCTGATCATGGACAGCACGTAGCTGAGGATACAACAAGAAGAATACATTGTTAGAGATGAGCACTATCATTTTTATATTTCAACCATCATCCAAGACAGTCTAAGTTCAAGCTCTCAACAACTAAGCAAGTCACTACAAAAAAAGTCTACATTGATAGCATATTATTATAGCACGTTTTACTGAACTGCTATCGTTGATAATTTTTAAATTTTCATATTTTTAATAGCATTAGATAAAAGCTATGATAGAGTAAATGCTATAATATTACTAAGCGGGAACTAATTTCGCCAATACTCGGATAAAAATTAAGCGAGCGCCAAATACATAATTTTTCCCTCTCGTGATATCACTTTTAGATACTTAAGCTAATAAAAAAAATTATTGGCCGATAGACTTGAAAAGAAAAAGTCCAACTCTCTTTAGAAACTGAAACCCTATTAAAAAAAAGAGTCCCACCGATATCTCTTCCTCCTCTCCGCTCCTCTTCTCCTATCTTTCTCTCTCGACACCGACCAGTCTCCTCCGACTCTCCTTCTCGTTCTCTCCTCCGACAAGAGTCCTCATGGAATCGTCGTTCTCCCTTCTTCTTCTGCTATTTATTGTTTTGTATTAGTCATGGAGTATGGTTTCAATTAGTTTTAGTGTTAGGGTTTTG
Organism: Raphanus sativus; assembly: GCF_000801105.2. Taxonomy (NCBI): domain Eukaryota; kingdom Viridiplantae; phylum Streptophyta; class Magnoliopsida; order Brassicales; family Brassicaceae; genus Raphanus; species Raphanus sativus. The sequence continues at coordinate 19,190,556 of NC_079518.1, read as the reverse complement.
AATTGGGGATAAATTATTGTTCTGTATTAGTCCTCGATTTAGATTGTTCTTATCTCTGGTTTGATTTTTCCTGTCTTTCCATCTGTGTTTATGTGTCTGGGTTTCGATATATGGTTCTCCGTGTGTTCTGGTTCTCTCTGTACTACGGGTTTCATTTTCTGTACATAATCAATCAGTATAGTTTGGTAACTGGTGTGACTTGTTTTAGCTTTGTGTTGTTCCTTGATTTTGGAGCTTAAAAGTGCTTATAACTGTGGTGTTGTGACCATCAGTTTGGCTGTTGCATTTGGAAGGCTCAGGACAATGTTTGGCTGTTGCAAATACAACATCAAATTTGCCGAAAGTTGTGAACGGCTCGAGGAAGAAACCCGATGACTCTCCACCATCTGCGAGGTCAAATTTGCTCTCTCTCTATTTCCATCTCTCCCTCACTTCCTCTGTTTTGAATCTGATGGCGTTTTGACAGAGGCGAACCCGCGGCAGAGCTTCTCTTCCTCGGTAGCAGAGACGGAGAAGACAGAGGAAGAGGACGACGGCGGTGAAGATATAGTGGCCATATCATCTCACCGACTGTGGTTTTCAGTCTACTCCTCAAGGTGAGAGGTTGCAGCAGTCTATGTTAATATCTTTGATCCATTTCTCTTGTCTGGACTGTTTTTAAAAAAATATTATTACTAGCTTTTCAGGATGGAGGAGAAGACATATCCAGCAGATGCTTGCTGTTGGGTTCTTTTGTTGTAAACTTTTCAGGTTCTTATGTTGTTAGGTGACCAGATACTTGCTGTTGGGTTTGAGGAGGTTGTGGAGTCTGATTCTTGAGAATCTCCCACAGAACTACAGAAGAGACAAAGCATGCTTTTCTCAGAAACTATGCCTACTTGGGTGAAGAAGTTGGCGAGGAAGTACCTTGACAATCCTCTGAATATCTTTCCTGATCAGAGGAAAGATTGACTCTCACTTGTTCCTGTCCACAGTGATGGTCTCTGTTTCTTTCTTTTGACCTTGCTGTAATTTTTTCCAGGTTGGCTATTTTGATTGCGTTTTTGGCTGCTTTGTTTGTATTGTCACATACCTGGTTACCTTGGTTTCTAAAGCTCACGAAAAGCATTTCTTCTCAGGTATACACACATTTCTTACCTGCTTTCGTTTTTGGTCTTTAATTTTTTTATCAACTTAAGCGTTATTAAGCTCTACCAGTTGGCGCTGTAGCATTTTGTTTGCTTGTCGCTTGAGTCAGTCTGATCTCTTTGTTCTTCTTATCTGTTGGCTCTTTGCACATGTGTTATCTCAAATTTTCAGTTCATAAACTCAGTATTGTTTTGGCTTCTTCAGTGTAGTTACAAGCTCAGTCTAAGTCTTGAATTGGGTTCCACTGCGGCAGGAGTGATGATATCAACAACTGATTTCGCCCAGCATACTCTTAAGAGTTGAGAAGCGATAGAATTCGAAGATGGCAGAGAAAGGTAAACACTGGACGTTCGAAGAAGATGAGACGTGGAGATGGCAAGAGGAAGAAGAGTTTAGTTTTTTTTTTGTTTCTGGTTTTACTTAGATTTTCTTAATTCTGGTTAGTTTTATAAACTGGAATTTATGTGTAAACCAAATTTAGTTTATAAATAAAATTTGTTTTCATTTTTATTTTCTAATTAGAATTATTTTTATTTAATAAATAAAATATAATAGCTATTGCATAATGGCTTATCATAGCACAAAACATTAATCGTAATCAATTTGTAACAAAAAATTTGTGTCATAGTTATGTTAATAATTGCATTCGTTTATTGCTATCATATCTATACATTACATAGCGTAAAAAAAATGCTATCGTAGAGAGGGTATCTATGATGGCTGCCGATGACATAGCAGATCATAAAACGCTATGAAAGGCCTACGATAGCATTTATCGTGAGCTAAGAATGTACATATTTCTTGTAGTGAGTAGCTTGTGTATTCTCTTTTCCTTACCTTTGGTTATATCCCATTATTTTTTCAAAGGAATGTTTTTAACGAAGCCAGAAGTTATTTCGCATCACTTTGTTATTGATTCATCGGTCCAAAAATAAGAGTTATCATTTCTATCTTAAGTTATTCTTTATATCTAAATTTTCTAAGTCAAACATTTAGTCTTTATTTGGTATCTATGTTGCATTTTCAAGAGGAACTAGTGGTTTTACTCCTTTTGCATTTTTGAGACCTTGTGTATGTGCAAGATTATCTCTTTATCTGTATGCTTCGAAATCAGTCTGAATAACAACCATCTTTTTATCATATTCTTTTTATTGTGTTTTCTCTCAATTTGTTGGTTTGTAATATCCAACAAATCAAGGTTCAAGTTCTTTAGTGTGTTGTATCCAGAGAAGCCGAACTATGAGTATCAAAAGACTTTCCGCATCTTTTGTGTTGCCATTCCATCCACAACTCTTGTGTGCTTGAGTCTCTGATTCGCACAACAAAGCTTATCCCTTTCTCAACCGTTCTTGGGAGTCGATTTTTGCTAGGATCATATTAGTTCATGTATTAATTATCTCCAACATCAAGTGTTTCAGACACTTAGAATAAAAACACTTTGAGATAAAACCTCTAACAGTTCTCTGCTTATTAAAATAAAAATATTTCTAAACCGGATCGTTACACTTAAACCCTTTAATACAGATGATACGTCCATAGAAATTATAGGATTTGCAAGCACATGACAATTATTTCCACATGACTTAAAATGGTGTATTTTGACGGCCTTTAGTTTCAAAATTGGCTGCGCAGGAAATGGTGCATGTCTTTTTAAATAATTTTCTTTCTGTATATGACTGACTTTTAAGTTGAAATTATGCACAGTTAAACTGAAAAATTCACGTTTCCATCACAAATTATTGAAGTGCAGAGTATATTTACATAATTTAAAACAAATAAGAAGAGTGCAAGTTGCATTTATATGAAGCAGATAACTTCTGAAGTACTACCATGTTATGGCTTTGATTAAACAGGCGTATAATTTCAATTATATTAAACCCAAATTTTGTGATTAAGAAAGTGTTCCTAAAAAATGACACCTAAACCAGAAGAAGTTTTGTTGAGAGTTCAAAAACTTAAAAACTTATTTTGATAATTTAATTTTAAAAAAGTTTATAGAACGAAACCTAAATTTGATATTTTCTTAAGTTTTTCATATTCCATTTCAGTAATATATTTTAGCTTACTCATTTGATATTATATTCCAATATATGTATATATTCAAAGAAAAAAATACCCAGTCAGCTCTTTATGTATAAAAAAATAACATGAATTTTGGGTTAAAAGATTATGCAATCACCTTGATATCTCATATCAAATTATATAAAATTATTTTATCGAATTCCATTATATGTATAATCAACTCTTTATGTATAAAGAAAAATAACATGAATTTAGGGTTAAAAGATTATGCAATCACCTTGATATCTCATATCAAATTATATATAACTATTTTATCGAATTCCATTATATGTATAATCAAATCCATTTATGGTGATATTTTCATATTTTAAAATCATCTCGATAAACAAATCTGCTTGTTTTCAGAAATTGTTTACATTTAAAAATGTATCTGACTATGCATATTAGAGACAATGAAGCCAGTTCACCTACTAAAATCACGTTTTAAAAACAACGCAAGTTCTGTCACCTGTCAAAACAAAACAAAACAAATATAACCAACCAACAACCAAAAAAAAATAAAAATTTAAAATGATCACCCTCTAAAGTAAACGACGACTTAGCCTTCCTATTTAATCAGACCATCACTTGCATTGGTAGAGAGTATCCAATAACAAGCAGTACTACAAATGGATCTCTTCTTGATTATTGCCGCCATGGTAGCGGTCGCAGCCTTCCTCCTCCTCCGGAGCTCCACGAAGAAATCTCTCCGGCTGCCTCCGGGGCCAAAAGGTCTTCCTATTATTGGAAACCTCCACCAGATGGAAAAATTTAACCCCCAACACTTCCTTTTTCGTCTCTCCAAGCTCTACGGTCCAATTTTCACAATGAAAATCGGTGGACGCCGCCTTGCAGTGATCTCATCGGCGGAGTTAGCCAAGGAACTCCTCAAGACCCAGGACCTCAATTTCACCGCTCGTCCTCTCCTGAAGGGGCAACAAACGATGTCATATCAAGGTCGTGAGCTTGGTTTCGGACAGTACACAGCGTACTATCGTGAGATGAGGAAGATGTGTATGGTTAACCTATTCAGCCCAAATCGCGTCGCAAGTTTCCGACCCGTTAGAGAAGAAGAGTGCCAACGTATGATGGACAAGATCTACAAAGCCGCTGATCAATCAGGGACCGTTGATTTAAGTGAGCTTCTCTTGTCCTTCACCAACTGTGTCGTCTGTAGACAAGCTTTTGGTAAGCGCTACAACGAGTACGGAACCGAGATGAAGAGATTCATAAACATCTTGTACGAGACTCAAGCCCTTTTGGGTACTCTGTTTTTCTCCGACCTCTTCCCTTATTTCGGATTTCTTGACAATCTCACTGGTCTTAGTGCCCGTCTCAAGAGAGCTTTCAAGGAGCTCGACACTTACCTTCAAGAACTCCTCGACGAGACTCTTGACCCTAACCGCCCTAAACAAGAGACAGAGAGTTTCATTGATCTTTTGATGCAGATCTACAAAGATCAACCTTTCTCCATCAAATTCACCCACGAAAATGTCAAGGCCATGATATTGGTTCGTCACTCAGTCCCTCAATAATTACTAAATGCTATTCTTTATTCTAAAGTTAAACTATTATTATTTCCTTTATTTTGGTAGGTCAGCCTTTTTGCGTTTACTTTTGGCAAAGATTTATAAATAACTTTGTCGCAATTTCAACAGGATATTGTTGTACCGGGAACTGACACGGCGGCTGCAGTGGTGGTATGGGCCATGACTTACCTTATAAAGTACCCTGAAGCAATGAAGAAAGCTCAAGATGAAGTGAGGAATGTGGTCGGTGACAAAGGATACGTCTCCGAAGAAGACATCCCAAATCTCCCTTATCTGAAGGCCGTCATCAAGGAGTCACTCCGTCTCGAACCAGTCATCCCAATTCTTCTGCATAGAGAAACCATAGCAGACGCAAAAATAGGTGGCTATGATATTCCGGCGAAGACCATCATTCAGGTGAACGCATGGGCGGTTTCTCGTGACACAGCCGCCTGGGAGACAACCCTAATGAGTTCATTCCAGAGAGGTTCATGAACGAGCACAAAGGAGTGGACTTCAAGGGGCAAGATTTTGAGCTCCTACCTTTCGGGTCGGGCAGAAGAATGTGCCCCGCTATGCATCTTGGGGTCGCAATGGTAGAGATACCTTTTGCTAACCTTCTCTACCGATTCGATTGGAACCTACCAAAAGGGATTAAACCTGAGGACATAAAGATGGATGTCATGACCGGACTCGCTATGCATAAGAAAGATCACCTAGTCCTTGCACCAAGGACGCACATTTGATCAGGGTGATGGGTTGTGCTGAACAATATATTAGGAGAATTCTGCTAGTAGATATGGCTACCAATGGTTGTTTTCCAACGTACGGCAAATTTTCGGTTTATATTGTCATTACTATATTTTCGCTCGATTTTGGGTTTAACAAATAATGTATTCGTGTTTTCATTCGAACTCTGTGTGTAATGTTCCTTCAATTTCGAAATCATTGTGTAATAATACCCATCTCATACCCATGTCACTATATATATATTAACCATAACATGTAAAAAGCCGACAATTAATGTGTCCAAAGAACAAAAAAGGTCATAATTACTACATAGGATAAGATCTGCGTAGTGAGAACAGAGTGAAAGTCAATTTTAAAATTGTTATATGATCCTTTTTTTTTTTTGATCAAACCAATTTGCATTTAATTTAGAAAAGTTCAAGCTCCATTAGAGAAGGATACAACAAAATCACAAAGGGCCAACAACAATAAGAAACTGATAAAACAGAGGATATAATTGATACAAATCACAGCAAAAAACCACAAAAATTGCATAAGAACAATTTCATAAACTTCTTGAATACTTGCCTCTAGTGTAATCCAAAGGATCACAATCACTGCACCTGCAGAGATGGACATTACTTGGAAGGATGATCCTTGCAATACCAACAACACTTGAGCTTCCAATTCACTCCATACAAGAAGAAATATAGGAAAAATAAATTGCTCCAAACCGGAGACAACTCAGAAGTTTGTATCCATCAACAACATTGTCATGACCTAAAACCTGGCTCATCTGAAGCCCGGTGAAGCCCAAACCCATTTCCTGAGGCCTATGGTATTTTTCTTTAAAAACCCACTTTGCAACATCAGTTTCTTCACCATTGCAACAAAAAAAAAGAGAAAGAAGTTAGAGAGAGAGAGCTAAGGAAGTGGTTGATCGTTTTGTAGAGAGAGGACCGCCGGAGCTCGTCGCCGGAGCCACCACGTCCAGTGATCGCGTTCAGTTCACCACCACCGATCATCCCCATAGGTAACCCCCCAGAAGTCACATGCATTTTAAGTTTAGTTTCGGCCGCTTTAGTAAATCGACCATAACTTCCTAACCGCTGAGTATTTCGTGCATGCAAGACCATCATCGCGTTCCTCTCGACGAGACAAATCCATAGCCACCAAAATCGTCGCAATCGGAGCTCAGACGAAGCCGTACGCGCCTCCGGAAGATCAGCCCCCGCGCGCGTGAAACGCACGCTCCGCCGTCTCCGACCACCGTTCGCCGGAGCCGCCGCACCCGGCCGCCGTCAGTTCGCCGCCGGGAATCCGCCGCCGCGTCGCCGACGCACCGTTGCTGCCGCCGGTGACGTTTCCGGTAAGCCGTCGTCCCTCCGCCGTCGCCACCGATGACCGGTCCCGGTGACTCGCCGGCGACTCGCCAACTCGGCTGAGTCGACTCGGTGAGTCAACTCGGTGGCTCGGTCAACCGGTTGGTTTGACTGATTTAAATTAATTGCGAATCGGTTAGGGTAAACCGGTTGGTTAAAATTAATTAGATTTCAGTTAGGGTAAACCGGTCGATTTAATTTATTAATTAATTTAATTTCGGTTAAGGTTAAACCGGGCGGTCCAATTGAAATCGATTTGGGTCAGAGTAAACCGGACAGTTAGCTAAATTGATTTCTGGTCAAGGTTTGACCGGGTTGACCTTTGACCAGTGGGTTGACTTTTCCTTAGACACCCGTTTTCACCCGTTCGAAGGGCGTTCTGACTCGGAATTTCGATCTGATTTCAGATTTGGAGTCTATTTGAGCAGCTGGAGTTCATATACATCACTTCTCTTCATTACTAAGGTGAGGGCTTCTCCGTTAAATCCCGAACTAGTTTAGTACTACCATTATGATTAGAGTTTAGTTTCGAAACATGATACGTCTCTGTGAATCAAGTATGTTTGCGAGTCTTGTTTGATTATTATTGCTATTGATTGTTAAACCGGAATTAGGTTAGTAGAGGATTCAACGATTGTGTGAATTAATTGATGCTGAGCACGGTTATATATATATATATATATATATATATATATGTATATACATAGTTATGAGTAGGGACTATGTGATGGGCGTGAGTTCGGAGATGTCCGAGATTCGATGCTACGGTGTGATATGGGCGTGAGTTCAGAGACGTTTGAGCTTCGACGCTACTGTTTCGGGCGTGGTGCAGAGACGTTTGCATTCGACGCTACGGTGGGCGGGGGTACAGAGACAGACTGTACTAGCAACGCTTCAAGTATATGGTTATATCCTTATAAGGAAATGCGTGGTGCAGAGATTAGCTGTGTGCTATTAGCGCATTATTTGTTGTTATGTGTGGTGTGCTAGACGCCGTGTTTGTTTCATGCTAGAGCTAAGCCTACATAGTTGTAGTGCTATGAACTGAGTCAGTGGTTTGCGGTTTAGCATCCCATACCTCACTGAGCGACTCTATGTTGCTCACCCCTCTTTCTTTCCCCTTTCAGGTGAGACCGATGAGCAGGAGTGATCATATCGGACTGGTGCTACAATTTGGGCTCGTGGGCTTTATCATTTATCGTTTTATCTTTTATCGTTATTGGACCTTCAGGCCTTTGGACTTCTATCGTTTATGTTATTTCTTATTTCAGCCTTCGGGCTTATGTTGTTATCGATACTTCGGATGTTATTTTCGGGTTTGACTTTATGGTATTGTATTTGACTTTATGATATGACGTGGAGTTTATTATCCGTATTATTATTATTATTTCGCTGCGTTACTATTTATTTATTATTATTTTAAATTACGCATTTATATTCGAAAGAGACGCGGTCGCATCAGTTTTGGTATCAGAGCCAGGTTCCATCCCGGCTCCGAACCGGGATGGCGATCTTTGGAGAATCGGTTTTTATTCGGATTTAATCGGTTTTCAAATGTTTATGGGGATATGGGGATTTTAAAGAAAAATAAAATGAAATAGCACCTTTCCGTTCGTTATCACTCCTTAATTGTTGGATTTAGTCAGAAGTTAACTCGTTTGCCTTAATTTCAGATGCCGCCGAGGAGAGCTACCCATGCTCAGATTGCTAGAGATGCTAGAGAGGCTCATGATGAGCATGTTCAGCCCGCAGTTCCGCAGCTTGAAGTTCCTCAGGTTGACCAGGAGGCTATGAGACAGATGGTTCATGATGCTGCTAGACAGGTTGCTCAGGAAGCAGTTCAGCAGATTGCCCAAGAGGCAACCAGGCAAGCCACTCAAGAGGCTGCCCGAGTAGCTGCTCAGGAAGTTGCTCGACAGATGGCTGCAGCTCAGCAGGTTTCGCAAGGTCCTCAGATTCATGTGCAGCAGGGTCCGCAGATTCATATGCAGCAGGTTCCGCCCGTTCAGGTTCAGCATGATCATCAGGTTCCAGCTCAGCAGGCCCCAGCGCCACAGTATCCGCAGGTTCCTATTCAGCCGGCTCCAGGTGTCTTTCAGGTTCCGCCGCCGCCACCCGTCATTCCAGTGCATGTGCCCGAGGTTGATGAAACATTTATCAGGGTGTTGTCACAGATGAAGTATGTGAACTTGGAGCATTTCAGTGGTACGACGGACCCTACACTTGCTCACGATTGGAGGCACAGTTTGGATAAGTGTTTGAACACTATCTCATGCCCACCAAGGCACAAACTTAGGATTGCTGAGTTATATTTACGCGGAGATGCAGCAGTGTGGTGGGATGGAGTGCGAGTGATGCACCCTGGCGAGATGACTTATGAGGATTTCATGTATGCATTCAACAAGAAGTATTTTCCAAGAGAAGCTTTGGATGAGAAGAAGAACGACTTTGAGAGTTTGAGGCAGGGTGGAAAGTCTGTTAGAGAGTATGAGCATGAGTTTCGCCAGCTTCACCGATTTGCGGGTAATGGTATGGATGAGGAGGATCTTATCAGGAGGTTCTTAAAAGGGATACGAGTAGAACTTCACGGTAGGTGCAGTATGGTCACCTATGCCATTTTGGAGGATCTGGTAGAGAAGGCCGTTGTGCAAGAGAAATGTATTGCAGCGGAGCAGAAGTTCAACAAGGCAGCTCAGCTTAAGACCGGAGGGACTTTCGGGTCGCAGAAGAGGACATTGGATCAGTCAGGCATCCAGTGCTTTCATTGCGGGAAGTTTGGACATAAGAGTAGGGTTTGTCGAAGCAGGTTAGCCGTGCCCGTGTTGCACCGCCAGTAGCAGTGGCAGCAGCCCCAGCAGTGGCAGTTGGGAACTGCTTTGGCTGTAACCAGCCGGGTCACATGATCAGGGATTGCCCGAGGAGGGGCAATGCAGCGCTTCCACCACCACCGAAGCGTCTAGCCATCGCTCCACGTGTGTTTACAGTTGGAGATGCCCAGGGAGCCGAGCCGATAGCGGGTATGCATCTTATTCATACTTGTTGTGTTTTAATATTTTGGTTTGTGGTTATCATGTGTAGTTAGTAAAAATCTTGTGTAGGATTGGTTTCGGTTGGAGGTGAGTCAGCTCACACCTTATTCGACTCGGGAGCTTCTCCTAGTTTCGTGAGTCCGCGTTTGGTCAAGTCGTGGTCTTTCCAGGGTGTCTTCGAACCGAAGGCTAAGCAGATTCAAACTGCCGGCACCGAGAGATTGGGAGCGATTGGAGTTCATCGTGATGTACCAGTTATGCTTGGAGGAGTTGATTTGCTTGGAGATTTGAAAGAGATGGAGATGACCTTCTACGACGTCATACTTGGGATGGATTGGTTGACGCGACATCGAGTTGTATTAAATTGCCCGGAGGCAAGAGTTAATATCCCGAGAGCGGAAGGGAAAATCACATTTGAGGGAATCCATTCACACCAGGGAATTCCTATTGTCTCCATGTTGCGTGCGGAGGAATTATTGGAGAGTGGAGCAGAGGGGTTTTTAGCGACCATTTCGATGGTTAATGATGAGGATCAGCAGGAGTTGCATAATATTCCCGTGGTTGCTGAGTACAAAGATGTTTTTGAGGCCTTAAAAAGGCCACCGCCAGCTAGAAGTGATGTTCTTACGATCGAGGTGGAACCAGGGGCAGCACCGGTTTCACGAGATCCTTACCGTTTAGTTCCCACAGAGATGGCTGAGTTGAAGAAACAGTTGAAGGAACTATTAGATAAAGGTTTTATCAGGCCGAGCACTTCACCGTGGGGAGCACCAGTTTTGTTTGTGAAGAAGAAGGATGGAAGTTTTAGACTTTGTATCGACTACAGAGGTTTGAACAAAGTCACCATCAAAAATAAGTATCCGCTTCCGCGTATCGACGAGTTGTTGGATCAGTTGCAAGGAGCTTCATGGTTTTCTAAGATTGATTTAGCATCAGGATACCATCAGATTGCCATCGCAGAGGGAGATGTAAGGAAGACGGCTTTCCACACACGTTATGGACATTATGAGTTTGTTGTGATGCCATTTGGATTGACGAACGCACCAGCAGCATTCATGAAGCTAATGAATGATGTGTTCCGCAAGCATTTGGATAAGTGTGTGATCATTTTCATCGACGATATCTTGGTTTATTCTCGGAGTAGAGAAGAGCATGCTGAACACCTACGGATTGTGTTGGGGAAGCTTAGAGAGCATCAGTTGTTTGCTAAGTTGAGTAAGTGCAGCTTCTGGCAGAGAAAGATTGGATTTTTGGGTCACGTGGTTTCAGAAGCGGGAGTTGCTGTAGATCCAGAAAAGATTAAAGCTATTTCAGAGTGGCCGACACCTAAGAGCGCGACGGAGATCCGCAGTTTTCTCGGTTTAGCAGGATACTACAGGAATTTCGTCAAGGGGTTTGCTAGCGTTGCAAAGCCAATGACAAAGTTAACGGGCAAGGACGTCAAGTTTGATTGGACAGATGAGTGCTCGAAGAGTTTTGCAGAGTTGAAGCGACATCTGACACAGACGCTAGTTTTGGTACTCCCGAGGCCAGGGATACCATATGAGGTTTATACTGATGCATCAGGCACTGGATTGGGATGTAGATTGATGCAAGAGGGTAAGGTCATTGCTTATGCATCACGTCAGTTGAGGCCTCACGAGGCTAATTATCCTACACACGACTTGGAGTTAGCAGCAGTTGTCTTTGCATTGAAGATTTGGAGGTCGTATTTGTATGGAGAGAAGGTGAAGATCCTCACAGATCACAAGAGTCTGAAGTACATCTTTACTCAGACGGACTTGAACTTAAGACAGCGTAGATGGGTGGAGTTGTTAGCTGACTACAACTTGGAGATTGCTTATCATCCGGGAAAAGCTAATCAAGTGGCAGATGCCTTGAGTAGGCAAAGGAGCGATGTTTCACGAACTAAGGAGGTTCAAGAGTGTATGGGAACACTTGCTAGTCTCAGATTATGCGCCACTACGGTAGACGGAGTGACAGTTGGCCTCGAGGCGGTAGATCAGGCAGATTTACTATGGAGGATACGTAAAGCTCAGGATGTTGATGAGGCTTTGCGTAAGCAGATTGAGATCGAGAGTGTTGGATATCATACAGCATCGAGTGGGATGTTCATGTACCGGAACCGGATTTGTGTGCCTAGTGATGAGTTGTTAAGAAAGGAGATTTTACGGCAATCACACCACTCGCGTTTCGCTATTCACCCGGGGAACACCAAGATGTATAGAGACCTGAAGCGTTATTATCATTGGCCGGGTATGAAGAAGGATGTTGCTACATTTGTATCGCAGTGTCAGACTTGTCAGATGGTTAAGGCTGAGCACCAGGTTCCTAGCGGGTTATTGCAAAACCTGCCATTGCCGGAGTGGAAATGGAACATGGTGACTATGGATTTTGTATTGGGGTTACCGACTACTTCAAGAGGGAAGAATGTCATATGGGTAATTGTGGACAGACTAATAGTGCTCAAATTACCCAGTAGAGCTTACTCTCTCAAATAAGAGGTACAGCTGTAGTACTCAGGGATCGAATCACGAGGAGCTAGGGAACCAATTAAATAAAATCTACTAATCAATCCTAGGCAAGGTTGGTTTATATGATAGAAATGAAAATAACAATTCCTAAAATGAGTAAGGCAGTTGCTCTAACTAACAATATGAAGGGTTGTTTAAATGGAATAAAGAGTGCTAGACATAGGGTTTCTATTCAGGAATGAAGATTATAATCTCTATAAATGCTTTAATAAGTTGCTTGCATGATACTATAGATCTCAGCCGCTTAACATATGTGAATGAATCACTGGTTAAAATATCTAGATCTCTGGCCACACCTTTCGCATGATGACACAGAAAAAGAGTCGGTCGATATCCTTTTGAGATATCGAGCGATACACCTTTCGCGGCGCCGATCGATTTACCAGTAGGGTATCGATCGATGGCTTCTAGATCTGCCTAGGCGCGAACCGAATATGACAGCGAGGTCTCAAAGAGGAACTGTCGTTCTTCTCAACGGAAAACATGCATCGCTCAAATGGATAATTCAAGATAATCTAAGATCCTAGTGATCTATGTTCTAGTTAGCTACTCTAAACAAGCATAGGGTTTGGAAATACAAAAGGAGATGAGAATCTCTCCAATCTCTCTCAAACAAATAAAACTCTAGTCTCTCTCTCACACTCTCTGCTTTGGTTGTAAAAAGCTTCAAGCTTCAAAGGGTTTCAAAACTTGCCGTCAAAAATACTTAGCAGGAGTATTTAAGCATTTCCATTAGGTTAAAAACTCGTCAGGGGCAATCTCGTAATTTGGTGAAGTCTTGGTGAAGTAGTCGGCTAAACCATTTCGTCCTCGATATCGATCGACAACACTGAGTGTGTATCGTTCGATTATAATCTTCTAGTACTCAGATCTTCTCAGCTACATCGATCGACAACTCAGGATGAGTATCGATCGATTATAATCGCAATGTTGACTTCTGACTTAGTCCTGAATGGTCAACTCGGGTGTATCATCTCTTGTACTCCAAAATGCTCCCAAAACATTACTTTCTCACAAAATGCTCCTGAACCTGAAAACATACATAGCAGGCTAGAAAACAGATTAAATATATAGTAAATCACTAGTATACCATGGTTAAAAACGGGTAAAATCCATGGTATATCAACTCCCCCCAGACTTACTCCTTTGCTTGTCCTCAAGCAAAAACAGTAGTCTTTGGAAAAGGTTTGGAAATAGCAGGAACTCAAAGATTCAATATATTGAAGTCATCACTCTATGGGTTTGCAATTCATGTCTAAACATCCTAATCACAGAAGTTCATCATGCCTTATCCTAGCTTAGCAACCAAACTCATCTTGTCAACAACATAGCAATTCTCATCTGACATTCCCCTCTACTAACCTCATTTCTTAACATAAAATAAAGCGCAGGCTTTACCTTGGGAGTATCGATCAAAGAACACATGGATTCAACTCATACAAGTATCTGAACACACAGGTAGTCTTCTCTGATCCCTTTCTCCCCTCTTCTCTCTTCACTGAATCTCTTATTAGTTTCAATTTCAACAGGTTTCGATGCCACATAGATCATCTAGTCCATCTCATTGACATTTGCGTTGTAACTCATACATTTTTGACAAAGTGTAGCGAATAATGGGGTCACAGGAATCACTCCTACCCCTCGTTTCCACAATGTGTGATCATCCTTGAGATTTAGAATTGATGCGGCCATGAAATCCACAGCTCCTAAAGTAGACAAAACTTTCCATGTTTGGACTCGGATGAACCTAGACACCATCAAGCCTATGGTTCGTTTGACTTAGCTGGCTGTTCCCAAACAAAGGCCACCACTTAAGCCTCCTTATCAGCTAATAAATATGTGGGTCAATGGTATTAAAGGCGTGGTCATCATCTTCTTAATAAGCAAATCTCAATCCCTTGAGATCAGCCCTTTTGACCAGCATTTTGATTGTCTTTTAATTATGATTTGTCCTAGAAATCCGCCTTTCATTTATGTCTTTGATTCTGTCCAAGAGCTATATATAAAGCTCCTCTCCTTTCATTGTAAAATCAGACTTGAGTATTGAATAAAAAGTGAGATTTTCTCTTGAGAGCTTTTATGCTTGTTCTTGTCATTTCTAAGTTATGTGAGAATCTTTCTTAGGATGCAAGTGTGGAGCCTTTATCTTTGTGTGAAATTCACTTAGGTGCTGGTTCTTGATCTTATCTCAAAGCCTTTCACATCTTTGAGTGGCGATCTTCATTTCATTTAAGCCGTAGGTTTTGATTTCTTGTGAGAAAAGCTAAAGTGAGATTCTCTGCCTGTATCATTTGGTATCAGAGCTCAAGCTCCTGACTAAGGTGATATCTATCCTTGCATTTCATATTTGCTTGCATTTGTTTTTCATTTATAAATCAAAAAGCCATAAAAACAGTTTCTGCATTTTTGTGTTCTTGTTGCATTCAAAAAAAAAATTTATAAAAAGAGGAAGACAATTTTAATTTCGTGTAGATCATCTAGGATTTAAGTTTTACTCATTAGCTTGTTTGCATTCATTGCCCAGCTCCATTTGCCATATTTATATTTTGTGCATTCATTTCAAAAAAAGAAAAATCTGCATTTTGCAATTTTTGATTCTTGCATTGCAAAGTTTAAAAAAAAAGCATATAATTTTAATTTCGTGCATATCATATTTGCTTCATCATTTTGGTATTTGCATTTATAAAAATAAAAAAAAAATATTTGAATTTTTATTTTTTTTAAATGAATACATCCCACACGATCAGGCTGAAGAATTATTTGAATACCCATCTTGAAAGTAATAAGAATTATTCAGTTTTCTAGTTTTCTTAAAACTATTGTTTGAAGTCTTTAGAGTTTGTGAAAAGCAGCTCCAGAGCATCCTGACTTATCAAGGCTCTTTTCCATAGGGTCTTGTGGCGTCCTCAATCCCCCCTTCCTTCCATCCCATTCATTTGCCAAGCTTGAGAGAGTTACACAACCAGCAAGCAAAGCACCATCTCAATCCACTTCAATCATCAACTGATTAGGCTGAGAGTGATACACATCCAGCAGCTTAATTCCATCATATCCTTTATTTATTTATCTTGTTTTATTCTTATTATCATCAGCATCTCATCCCTTTGCATTTGTTTCTGTTTTGCTTTATAAAAACTCATAAAAAATCATTAAAATCTATCTTCTTTGTTTTCAGGTTGAACCTCAGTTCATCAATTCATATAGTCTGATTTCCAGGCTGTATCATTTGGTATCAGAGCTAAAAGCTCCTATCATTTTTTTTTCTTTTTTTTTCATTCTACTTTCCAAAAAAAAAACCAGAAAAAATCGTTTTCCTCTCTCTTTCTTTTCTGTTTTGTTTTTTTTTTCTAAGTTTCTTTCATACAAAAAAATTATAAAGAGAAGTTATGGAAAACCAGTCCAGCAACAGCAACAACAACATGGCCGACCATCCTTGGAGTCTTTTGAAGCAAGAAGATTATTATTTTGCAGGAAGATCAGGCCCAGATGAGTACTTTGAATGGGAGCACAAGATGAATGAGTTCTTCATTTCTTGCCGCTGTCCAGATTTCGAGAATGTATACATTGCTGCTGATCAACTCATCGACCTAGCTCAACTCTGGTGGAGACAATCTACTGCAAAAGGAGGCCGTCGCTGGAATTCTCGAGAATATACTTGGGGTGAGATGAAAAATATGATGAGGAAGCAATACATCCCACACGATCAGTATCAAGAAATCCGGAGGCAATTTCGCACGCTTTGCCAAGATGATAAGACGGTCATGGAGTACCACAAGCAATTCAACCATCTTCGCATTCGGCTCAATCCAGGAGTAAGGAATGAGGATATCATGGACCAGTTTGTTTATGGGCTGAGAGATGAGATTCGTTTTCACCTGCAAAGGTACACATGTGATGGTTTGGACGGGTTGGCCCAACAGGCGGCCCAAATTGAGCATGAAAACAAAGAGCCCGAACCGCTTCATCCATCTGAAGAGGTCCAGCAAAATCCGAGGTACATCCCTATATCACATGAGCAAGTTTTGAGGACAAAACTTTTACAAGGGGGAGGGAATGATGCGGCCATGAAATCCACAGCTCCTAAAGTAGACAAAACTTTCCATGTTTGGACTCGGATGAACCTAGACACCATCAAGCCTATGGCTTGTTTGACTCAGCTGGCTGTTCCCAAACAAAGGCCACCACTTAAGCCTCCTTATCAGCTAATAAATATGTGGGTCAATGGTATTAAAGGCGTGGTCATCATCTTCTTAATAAGCAAATCTCAATCCCTTGAGATCAGCCCTTTTGACCAGCATTTTGATTGTCTTTTAATTATGATTTATCCTAGAAATCCGCCTTTCATTTATGTCTTTGATTCTGTCCAAGAGCTATATATAAAGCTCCTCTCCTTTCATTGTAAAATCAGACTTGAGTATTGAATAAAAAGTGAGATTTTCTCTTGAGAGCTTTTATGCTTGTTCTTGTCATTTCTAAGTTATGTGAGATTCTTTCTTAGGATGCAAATGTGGAGCCTTTATCTTTGTGTGAGATTCACTTAGGTGCTGGTTCTTGATCTTATCTCAAAGCCTTTCACATCTTTGAGTGGCGATCTTCATTTCATTTAAGCCGTAGGTTTTGATTTCTTGTGAGAAAAGCTAGAGTGAGATTCTCTGCCTGTATCAAGAATACTGGGGTTGCAGGAGACACTCCTATCCCTCTGCTTCTCAAGAAATCATTTCAATCTTTTATAACATAAACTTAGATCTCGAGATGCCGAAGAGAGAGAAGGAAGGGAACCAGAAACACACAGACTTTTTACCTTCCAGACTTGTAAGAGGATTCCGATTCAGTGATATCCAAGCCCCAAGACAAGCAAATAAGTCAGTATTAGTGTTGGAGGTCAGCTTTGGCTCCTTCAAACAATCTTAGCTAGTGAATATAGATAGCAAGTTGATCCACTTTAGCATCTTTAGTACTATCTGCAATCAGTAATCTAGAATGGTGCTAAAGAGTGGTCAGACAATCAAATATAAATCCATATCAATGTTCCTATTTAATACTTATGCGAAAAATAATTTTGAAAAACATTTTAATAAAAACCAAAATAAAAACACATATTAGTAAACTCCCCTCCAGACTTAAATTACACTGTCCCAGTGTAACATCCAGTGGTGAGGTAAAAAAAATAAAACATAAAAAATATAACAAGTTAGAATGAATAAACCTGATCGACAAGATGTCGATCGATTCGTAGTGGTATACGTCGATCGTTAGTAATGGTCGTGTGGTGTCGAGCGATATGAATGGTGAATGTCGGTCGATGAAATTATCATTATACTTGGATCTAATAAAAACTGCAAAATAAATTCGAAAAAGAAAAATAAAAGCAAAAAGAAAAATAAAATAAAATAAAGAAAAAAAACCTAATAGTGGGTTGCCTCCCACTCAGCGCTTGGTTATAGTCATTTAGCTTGACTGTGGTAGGTGAGTGACTCATGGGGTGCAGTGGCGGTTTTTGTTTGCAGGTGGGCAAACACTTCCCTCATCTTTGGACTCAGCAGCAGTGAAGCTTCTTGTGGCATCACCTGATCTTGTCCATCTAGGATATATCTTTGCTAAATCGGCTTTGATGACTTGCAACCTTCTGACAAAATCTTATGTGTCTAACTGATGCTGATAGAAGTCAAATCCATAATGCTCAGGTAGTTCTGCATGTTGGTTTTTCGCGTGCTGGTCCTGAATCTGTTGATCCTTATCTGCCAAAGCTGTGATATCGATCGATGCTACAATTGGTATGTCGGTCGCTTCGCTGGGATCACTGTCGATCGACTCCGTGTCAACTTTGTCGATCGATTCTGAACGTTGGCCTTGGTACTCAAGATTGTTCTGCATAGTGCGTATCTCATTCTTCAAGAGACCAGTAGCTCTGCAAAGGTTGGTCACTCTTTCATTGAGAGTCTCCTCAATGTTATCACTTCTTTCTATGAGTCTCTCCTCCATATAATTCATGGCTATGTACAGCTTGTGTTTGATCTCATCAACTTCTGCTGTGGTGCATGCTCTCTTTGCTGGTGGTGGTTCGGTGTCGATCGATGTTGGTCGAGGCCTGTCGATCGATGCTTCATTGCTATCATGTAGATCAATATAAGCCTTAATGATGCTCATATCTCTTTCTAGCTTGTCCAGCTGTCGTGAAAGCGTATCCAGGTATCGCATGATAGGTGAACTTAAAAGATCATGCTTCTCTTCGTACGATTTCATCCTATCTTCCAGTTCTGCAAACCTTGTGTCGATCGACGACGAAGGATGTGTGTCGATCGATGGAAAAGTATCATTCTGAGCTTGGTCATTCTGGCCAATTGTATCCAACTCTTTCTGTAGAAGATCGATCCTCTTGCTTAACCATTCGACATTGTTGTTGAGAGGGCTGTAGACGTCTCCAATCCGTGTATTAATGTAAGCAACCTCCCATTCATCTTTCTTAGGTGATGAACGTTCTGGTCGGTCCATGGATGTAGTCTTGCCGATGTCGATCGATGGTACAAGTACTCTGTCGGTCGATACTGGTGGCGTAGCCACTTTCTCAAGCATGGTCAATATATTTCCAAGCTCCACTCTTATCCCAGCCATATCATTCTGGAAGTCCTTGTAACTGACATCCAAAGGCTGGAAAGTGTCTTCCACCAATATGTGCATGTTTGCCTCAAGGTGCGCCTGAGCTCTCCATACATCAGTCACCATATCATCCACCTCCTCTCTACTGTAGGGCACTGGTGGTGGTGTGTATGCAAGGTAAGGGCGTGTGTGTATTGGAAGTTGTAAGCAACCTCTCTGAAAAAGGGATGCTCTATCCAAAAGTCTCTTTACTTGCTCCTTGGTAACATTGATGATCTCACCATCAACTCCTCTAGCATAGCCAAACTCATCTCTGTAGACACCATATTCATCCTTAGCTTCCCACTTGAATCTCCTGGATCCATCAGTATTGAAGGCACGTCGTCCAAACTCCAATCGTCTGTCGGACGATTAGACTCTTGGTCTGTCGATCGATTCAGGATATCTGTTGAAACGATGTCGATCGATTGTGAATGTCGAGGTTGACCGAAGTGTTGAGGAACTGTAGCCTCCCTTGAGTTGGTGTTGTGGTTGTCCTGGATGTGATGTAGGATGTCTGGATGGCTACGTTGCTTTGTGAACAGGTTTTATGGTCCATTGGCAACTTGGAGGATGTCTGCTATGTCCTCTCTGGTTATGTGCAGAACTCTTCCATCCATAGCTCTTGCATAGCCATCTATGTCCCTGAAAATTCCAAATTCACCAGGTGTTAGTGAAACGTTCCTGATATCATAAGGTTCATGAGATCTCGGTTGAGCTCTGTTGAAGGTGTCGATCGATGGGTGTGTGGTGGTGGCGATCGATGGTGCATGTCTAGCTGCACGGTTGGATTGATTGATCATGTTTTTGCAGTCTTCCATTGATGAATCTCTGAATGCTGGAAGCTGCTGGGTAGAAGGTGAAAAGTTTTGAATTTTTGTGGCTTGAGTTGTCAACCTTTTATACCCATGTGTTGCCCTAATCGGTGAAATTCCGATTTTGTCCTTTAAGTCGTCCGTGTTAATATCGATCGATATTATACTGGCAATGTCGATCGATGGACGATGTCATTTTGCTGGATGAAGTAGATAATCGATCGATGGTGGGCGTTTGTTGTCGATCGATTGAGGTGCAAATTTGTAATTCTCCAAGTAAATTTCCCAAGCTCTCTCTTCCCAATAGTCTTCATCATATTCTTCACTGTGGTCTCCACTGTGGGAAGAGGTGGCTATGTTTACTTCAAAACTCTCATGAAATCCGCTATATGCCCAACTCCTTACTGAGTAATCATCTTCTTTTCGTTTGGTTGGGATGGCAAAATTCGGGTAGCAATGATCTGGTAGATCGAGTTCATCATTCGGTGGGTCTCTGTCGATCGATGATCCATAGTTGTTGTCGATCTCCTCTGACTTGAATGTGTCGATCGATGACGTCAAAGTACTGTCGATCGATCCCGAGTACTCTGTCTCGTACTCGACTTCACAATGACAAACTGCGATGATACCAGTATCATCTTCCTTTACCACTAATTTGGCTGGTGGTTTGTCAAGCTTGACAGGATCGTAGTGGATATCTGGATCTATCATAGTCAAGCACATCTGATATATGGTGTTTTATACATCATTGTATATATGTTTCCTAATTGGTTTTCAAGTCTTTATCGAGTCTTTCTAGTCCTTTTCGAGTCATTACAGGTCTGGAGTTGCACTGGATGGGAGATGGACCTGCTGGAACAAAAGAAGCAGAAAACAGTGCAGTTTGGTGATTTTCACGCAAAACAGTCTGATGACTACTCCCGATCAAGCGGAACAAGCAAATGGAGTGATCCCGCGGTTGTTCCCGACGAATAAGGAAAATACAACATCTCGGGATTTGTCCTAATTATCCTCTTTTTCTCTCTGGCCGCCTGTGGCTTTTGATATAACTTCTTTTTCTATTTTTCTACATCATTCTACGCTTTCTGAGACACAAGAAACCATTGGAGACTTTTAGGATTATTGAATTTGCTTATCGCAAAGGGAGAAGGCTTCATCTCTCTCTCTCCATAGAGAAGATCATCTGAACCCTTTGTTTTCTACTCTGTTCTTATGCAATTTTATTCAGGATTTATGTCTTTGTCTATTTGCATCATGATCGAGTAGTAGCCTTGCTCGCCTAGGGTTTTTAGGGTGTTGAGGCATGAGCTAAACATAGATAAGTGATCCATATCTGTTCTTCATTCATACTGCTCTTACTGCTTTCATTAAACTGATCACTTGATGTTAGATCACTAGTTCATCACCTAGTTAACCGCTTAGGATGATAACTTGACATGTATTGAATGAGCTTAGTATCCCTAATCAGCGAAAGTAGATATTAGGGTGGTAAGTGAACTGATCGGACCTGTTCTCTAAGGCTTGCAATCGATTCTCATCCCAACGACAGTTAGGTGGTGAGATCGATCTGCAAAGCGATCACTGCCACGACAGTGGAGTGTTCCAGCTGAGTGATCCGAGTTCTATAAAGCACTTCATCGCGCTTGAATAATTGTTTGGCTCCAATTCAACACCCATTGAAATACCCTAAGCTAGCTCCTTGTTCAATTGAATCAATCTCTTGTTTTTTCTTGTTTCCTATCGTCACCTTTTAAACCAAAACAAATATTCTTCTTAGCTTGATTTTGAAACTCATAGAAATAAAGTGTAGACTGGTCCTCTGGATTTGAATCTAAAGTACTATAATTGCAACTGTTAACTTGGCAGTATCAAGGATTCATTTTTAGTGTATCAAGTTTTGGCGCTGTTGCGACGGGGACCAGATTTTTTACCTCTCTTTTTCGGTTTCATATCTAGTCTAAGATATCTAACTTGCTCTTTTCTCTTTGTTGCAGCTAATGTTCCAGGTGCATGACCAGTAGACATACTCAGAGCACATTTAGTTACACTCAGCAACCAGGAGCTCGCAAGATTAGAAAGAGAGAACAGACAACAGCCAAGGCCTACCGAACCACCATGGGTGATCACGGCCCTCAGGATGATCTCGCTGCAGCAATGCAACTGATGCAACAGCAGATGCTTCAAATGCAGCATACCATCCAAGCTCAGCAAGCAGCTGCACAACAAGCTGCTCAACAGGCTGCTCTTGCGCGACAGGAACAAGCAGCGCAGACTGTTCCAATCGGGGAGAGAAACCTTCCGCGGAACATTCCTACTACGCGCTCTGCCATTGTTCCTCCACTTTGCACCCGGCAGGACTTCGAGATCAAGCCTGCTCTGATTGATCTGGTGCAGCGAAAAGTGTTCTCTGGTCTCTCAGCAGAAATTCCAATGGAGCATATTGAGAATTTCGAAAAAGTCTGCAGTTTCACTCGTGCGAATGGTGTGCCACCAGACTACATCAAGTGCATGCTATTCCCATTCTCTCTTGATGGAAAAGCTGCACGGTGGTTGAACTCCCTCCCTACCGGCTCTCTCACTTCATGGGAACATGTCCGATCAGCGTTCCTCAACCATTTCTACTCTAAGGCGAGAACAGCTGCATTGAGGAACAAGATCACTTCATTCAGACAGCTCCATGATGAGCCTTTTTGTGACGCATGGGAGCGCTTCAATGACTACCAGAGAGAATGCCCTCACCATGGATTTGATGATGATTACCTCCTGGGCATTTTCTATGATGGGGTGGACTGGAAATACCAAGGTGCTCTAAACTCAAATTGATGAGCTAACAGCTAAGGTCGAACAGCTACTGCAGAACAACCATGCACAAGGATCTGGGTATCAGAACACCATCCCGCAGAGCAATCAGCAAGCTGTTCCAGCCGCGAGTGCTCCGACTGCAGAGAACAGTCCGCCAGATGATCTGAAAAATCTGAACATTATAATGCAGCAGATGCTCCAGAGCCAGCAACTTCAGGTCAAGGCACTGAATCAGGTTACCACAGACATCAACACCAGGATGGACATCATGTTCACCGAGCTGAATTCAAAATATGATACTGTGAGCAACCACATAAAGAAGATTGATGTTCAGCTCGCTCAAACTGCTGAAACTGTTAAAAGACAGCAAGAGATCATTCGTGGAAAAAGTTTGATGAATCCTAGGGTTGAGCACTGTAATGCAACCGAGCAGAGACGTAAGAAATCTGAGGAAAAACAAGCGAAACAACTGTTCGCTGAGACTGTTCTGGGCGCAGAACAGAGAACAGTGCAGTCTGCTAGCTCTAGAGTGACTGCTCCCGCGACTGCTCCCTCTCCCTACGGATCTACTGATATTCCACCAGTGCGAGTCTATGTTCCTAAGGCTCCCTATCCGATTCCACCTAGACACCTGAAGGTGTTGCCTAAGGTTGATGACCCTGGAAAATTTGCTTTTCCATGTTCCATTGCTGGAGTAGAATTTGAGGAAGCTCTTTGTGACTCTGGATCTTGTGTGAATCTTGTCTCAAAGGCGATTGTAGACAAGTTGGGAATTGCTGATGTTGAGCCTTCTCAGGTGACTCTGACTTTTGCAAACTCTTCCAGAGCAGTTCCTTATGGCACTATTCGCAACCTTCCTGTCCAAGTTGGGGACTGTGTTCTCCATACTGAATTTCAGGTTGTTGAGATGAACAAGGATCATGAGATGCCTTTGATCTTAGGAAGGACATTTATGGCTACAGTGGGAGCAATCGTTGATATGCCTAATAAGAGAGTCTCCTTCTCCCACATCAACAAGAATGTCTTCTATCAGGCTGTTCCACCAGATTTCAGAAACTACACGCCTCTTGCATCTCAGTGTTCAGTGGAGAAAAGTTGAAGGTTGTTCCAAGGAAGGAGCTTGGTAAAAACAGTGAGTTCAAGGAAGTTCTGAATGGAGATCCTCACAATGATACCAAGAAACTCAGTGGGAATGCAAGGGTGAAAGAGAAAGTCCAGAAGAAAAGGGTCAAAGGAGATCCTACTATGACTTTGACACCTCACTGGTGTGATGAGAAATCCATTGAGTATGAGGTAAAGTGCAAGGGTACCTCTAAACCTTTCTCTAAAGTCAAAGTTATTCTCACAGATGAGCTGAAAGAGAAAGGAGAAGCTGCTGTGAAAGGGTTGTTGAGCAGAGTTTTGAAGCTGAACATGTCTGATTGTGGAGCTTGTTTTGGAACAAGCCCTCATGCTCAACCCGACTGATCCATGTCACCAAGTCAAGCTAGTGACTTTAACCAAGCGCTTGGTGGGAGGCAACCCACTGGTAAGTGTAAATATAACTTGGTTTTGTTTTTGTTTGCTTATTTTCGTTTTAGTTTATTGAGTTTCAGGTCAAAAAGCAGAAAAATCCGAGATACTTCGAAAAAAAATCTGGATTGCAGAAACGGAGCTCCCTGTTCTGCAGGAGCCAATAACAACCGCCCAGGTGAAAATCTGGCGACAGAACACCCAGAAATTTTCGGAGCACCCGCTCCAGGTAAGTATCTCGACCAAATTTTTTTTGTAAATTCTTGTTTTCACATTCTCTCTGATTTATTTTCACACCGAGACGTTGTGAAGTAAGTCTGGGGGAGGGTCTTCGTAGTTTACTAACTCGTTTCTTTCTTTTGTTTTTATCTTGCGTCAGGTTGAGTCAGTTTTTAGGATCGAGTCAGTCAAAGTTTTGTGGGAATTAGGACCTTATTCTGTGCTGATCACTAACCACCTCGTGCTTTAGTTGTCTTATTCAGTAACCTTAGCAGTGGCGAAAGACACACATGTGGACCCGGAACACCCTGACATATCTCACTTGATTCTCCAGAAGTTCTCAGCCGATCAAGTTACACTGGGTAGACTTAACTCCAAATAACTTGAACCTAATCTTGACTGAAATTCTTCTTGTTATGGGCACTAGATCAGGGAAACGAGAACTACACTCAGGACTTCTTATTCTTTCTATCCATCTTGTTGTTCCTGAGTGGCTAGCTCATCTTTAGCTAGTTCCCACCCTGAACCTTAGCCTTTATTCCACCTTCATGCATTTGTTTTTCAGTGTTATATGTGCAGATATGTGCAAAAAGGTCGGAGAGGAAAGGATCGACGCAGCCTCTTACTCGTTACTGCTGCGCAGATTCAGCCAGAAGGAGAACAAGCAGATTAAGGGAGCAACCTCTCCATAACCAATGAGTTGTGCAAGAACACGGGTGGAGAACCAGAATGATTTGAACCAGAAGAACCACCAGTGGCAATCCAAACATCACATGTTACCTCCTTCTTCGTCACCCCACTATCTAAAAAAAAAAAAAAAAAAAATCTTTCATTTTATTGAGCATATGGTGATGGAGAAGGAGAAGAATTCAGGATACACGAGCCATTGGGAAGGTCGAGCAGAAGAGTAGGTATCAATATGAAGGGATGAGGAGCAGACAGATGAGCGGAGCAGTCTGATGATTGTTCCCGAACGAAAAGAACAGTCGCTCCTGAGATTGCAGCTCCTGAGATAGCAAAACGAGTAAGGGGCTGTGGACATCAATGGAGCCGTCCTCTCACGACTATTTTGCGCGATATCCTGCATCCACTACGAAAAGTTGGTAGCCCCTAAACACTCTTTAGCTCTACCATAAAATTAGCCTGTTCCACACCTAACCCGTCTACCCTGAATAGTGCCTGTGATGAGAAGCTCACGATGCTCTTAAATGAATGTAAGGAGTTCTGTCTCGATAGTGTTGCTTTTTCAGGTTTGAGATGTAGAGTATGGAGCCGATTTTCGAACAGCAGTCAGTGGGGTTCTGGTAAGGGTGTGTTGTCCTAGTTTACTGCTTGTATGGTTCAGAGATTCGTGGTTAATGTATGGTTGCTGAGAATAGGAGAGTTCCCACACTTTCAAACATTTCTCCTTGTTCTTGATACTTGGTCTTGTTCGAGGACAAACAAGGATCTAAGTCTGGGGGAATTGATATATGGTGTTTTATACATCATTGTATATATGTTTTCTAATTGGTTTTCAAGTCTCTATCGAGTCTTTCTAGTCCTTTTCGAGTCATTACAGGTCTGGAGTTGCACTGGATGGGAGATGGACCTGCTGGAACAAAAGAAGCAGAAAACAGTGCAGTTTGGTGATTTTCACGCAGAACAGTCTGATGACTGCTCCCGATCAAGCGGAACAAGCAGACGGAGTGATCCCGCGGTTGTTCCCGACGAATAAGGAAAATACAACATCTCGGGATTTGCCCTAATTATCCTCTTTTTCTCTCTGGCCGCCTGTGGCTTTTGATATAACTTCTTTTTCTATTTTTCTACATCATTCTACGCTTTCTGAGACACAAGAAACTATTGGAGACTTTTAGGATTATTGAATTTGCTTATTGCAAAGGGAGAAGGCTTCATCTCTCTCTCCATAGAGAAGATCATCTGAACCCTTTGTTTTCTACTCTGTTCTTATGCAATTTTATTCAGGATTTATGTCTTTGTCTATTTGCATCATGATCGAGTAGTAGCCTTGCTCGCCTAGGGTTTTTAGGGTGTTGAGGCATGAGCTAAACATAGATAAGCGATCCATAACTGTTCTTCATTCATACTGCTCTTACTGCTTTCATTAAACTGATCACTTGATGTTAGATCACTAGTTCATCACCTAGTTAACCGCTTAGGATGATAACTTGACATGTATTGAATGAGCTTAGTATCCCTAATCAGCGAAAGTAGATATTAGGGTGGTAAGTGAACTGATCGGACTTGTTCTCTAAGGCTTGCAATCGATTCTCATCCCAACGACAGTTAGATGGTGAGATCGATCTGCAAAGCGATCACTGCCACGACAGTGGAGTGTTCCAGCTGAGTGATCCGAGTTCTAGAAAGCACTTCATCGCGCTTGAATAATTGTTTGGCTCCAATTCAACACCCATTGAAATACCCTAAGCTAGCTCCTTGTTAAATTGAATCAATCTCTTGTTTTTTCTTGTTTCCTATCGTCACCTTTTAAACCAAAACAAATATTCTTCTTAGCTTGATTTCGAAACTCATAGAAATAAAGTGTAGACTGGTCCTCTGGATTTGAATCTAAAGTACTATAATTGCAACTGTTAACTTGGCAGTATCAAGGATTCATTTTTAGTGTATCAACATCCTGTTGGTGTTCATGTCACATATGGTTCCTACTGTAGCCATAAATGTTCTTCCAAGTAAGAGGGAAGAGTTCCAATTTAGCTTGATGTCGAGGACATGAAAATCCACAGGGACGATAGCATCACCAATGTGAACCTCTAGGTCTTTGATGAAGCCTCCAGAGTTTCTCTGAGAGTAATCCACGAAAGTAAAAATCTGTGGTGAAGGCTCTACTTGCAGGCCCAGATGGTCAGCCATGACCTTTGGTAAGATGCTGACTGATGACCAGTGTCACATAGTGCATGAGGAAATTCAATACCTTGTACCACACAGGGTATTGCAAACTTCCCAGGATCACTCTTCTTTAGCAAAGTAATCCTTTTCCTCATTTCTTCTCTGACGTTGTCAAACCTTCTCCTAATGTCAGTTTCAGTCTCCCTTGTTTCTCTGAAGAACATCCACAATCTCTTTGTGAAATAAACCTCCTCAAAAGGTTTTTCTGGTGGGATTCCGATAACTCTCTTAGTGAAACCATCAATCTCCTTTTCATTAGCTTCCCTCTTAAGGTTCTTAGGAATCTTCTCCTTCCGACTCCTTAACCTTCTTCCTTCAGTTTCCTCTGATGCAGGTGTAGTGTCTGAAAGGTTACTAGTTATTTTGGTAGGGGTAGCTTGTGGTTTCGGTGTGGGTCTGAGTGCATTGATTCGGTTGCTGTCTATCGATGGTAGTTGCACTCGGTATATGAGAGGTGCGTGTCGATCGATATGTGGAGAATAGGGTCGATCGATACGGTTCTCTTCATTTTGTCAATCGATGAGTGGCTCGTCTCGTCGGTCGATATCTTCGTAGGTGTGGGTGGGTGGGTATGGATGAGAAGCCGTGAATTCAGAATGTGTCAATATCCTAACCGCATTACAGTCTGTAAGCGTATCCGGAAAAGACATTGTCGATGTCGATGGATGTGGACTAGTTGGTGTCGATCGACACCATTCCGATCCACCGAGACTTAGCGAACTTTCTACTTCAAAGTCTCCTTCTTGTAGCTTCTCCTGTTTCACCACTTGCCAGAAATCATCATCTGTGATAGCATTGACGTGGTGTTTCCTATTTCCTTCCCCTACTTCCTTAGAAGTTCCAATCCTCCTGATAGAGTCGTCAGTCTGGACAATCTGTGTCTCAAGTTTCTTAACTTAAGTGCAGATGGTATCTATCCTCGTTGTCAGATTGTTGAAGACAGAATCAATCTTCCCATTGAAGTCTACTGTAAGCTTCTGCTGACCTTCCAGAACTCTATCAATCATGGCATCAAACTTACTCTCCTGGGTGGGTGGCGGTGGGTTTTGGTAAGCTGAGTTGCCGTAGTTCCTTGTGTTGGTGAAGGGTTTCTGATACTGTGAACTCTGGTTGTAGTTACTATTTTGACCACTGCCAAAAAGTTTATGTTTCCACTCTGGTTTCCATATCTCTGAAATCCAGTACCTCCAATGTAGTTCACATCTTCCTCTGTATCATCCTCTCTAGCCTCTCCTTCTTCAGCTGAGCAGACTGGTTGCCCCAGAAAGGAGTGTAAAGCATCTATCTTGGCTCTGACTTCATTCATCTGGTCTTCACCGATGGCTGCAACCGATTTCTTCTTGTCAAAGTCAGTGTTCTTGGTGCTGCTGCTGTTGGCTAGGTTTTCAATAAGTCTCACAGCCTCTATTGGATTCTTAGTGTTGAAGTTCCCCTCACTAGCAGTATCAAGAGCCATCTGATACCTTAAGGTGATACCTCTGTAGAAAGTGCTTAACAGCTGCACTTCATTGAATCCATGGTGTGGACAGTCTCGCTGGAAGGACTTGAATCTGATCCACGCGTCTTTAAAAGTCTCACTAGGCTTTTACGCGAAAGTGGCGATTTTGCTTCTTAAGTCTTCAGCGCGTGTCTCATCAAAGAAATTACGCAGGAAGGCGTTTTTGATGTCGGCCCAGGATGTCAGTGATCCTATAGGTAGCTGCTTGAGCCAGTGCGAAGCTTCTCCAATCAGTGAGTATTTGAAGAGCTTGCAGAGTAGGTAGTCCTCGGGGACTCCATCCATACGAATAGCAGCGATAAGATCCTCAAACCTCTCCAGATCGTCCATAGGATGCTCGTGTGATTGCCCAGAATAAGGTATCTGAGACACGAGAGAGTAGTACTGAGGCTTGAGCTCGAAGTTAGGCTTCTGAATCTCTGGAAGTCAAATAGCTGATCTGTTGGTGTAGTACTCGTCTAGACGGTTATAGTCTGCCAACGATCGTGTTTGAGCTTCTCCTGTAGCCTCAGCTTCAGGTTCAGGGATTATGTTTCCCTGTGCATCTAGCTTCTGACATGTTGCATTACGCAGATGACCATCTTGGTCATACAGGTTTCCATTCTCGCCCTGCGTGAGAATGACAATTGCAACCATGCTTCGCGGAGTAGTGTCGATCGATATACGGTTAGAAGTATCGAACGATGCGGATCGGCGAACGGTATCGGTCGACGGTGCTGTCTGAGTGTCGGTCGACTGTTGAACACGAGTATCAGTCGACGGTAATGCGGTTCTGTCGATCGATGCGGCGCGTAGGTCTTTGCGGATTGAGCGTTCCAAGTGTGCAGGATCCTCTGAGAATAATAGTTGATTTTCCTTGTTGCTTCTGGTACTGCTGGGCATGTACCTGAAAAGACAAGAAAAATTTAAATAAGAAAGGGGGTAAAAGAAAAACCTAAGATTAATAAGATTAAATCTAATAGCGATCAAAGCTCCCCGGCAACGGCGCCAAATTTGATAGTGCTCAAATTACCCAGTAGAGCTTACTCTCTCAAATAAGAGGTACAGCTGTAGTACTTAGG
>NC_079518.1:19124965-19160611 GCF_000801105.2 Raphanus sativus | reverse complement strand
GATCGAATCACGAGGAGCTAGGGAACCAATTAAATAAAATCTACTAATCAATCCTAGACAAGGTTGGTTTATATGATAGAAATGAAAATAACAATTCCTAAAATGAGTAAGACAGTTGCTCTAACTAACAATATGAAGGGTTGTTTAAATGGGATAAAGAGTGCTAGACATAGGGTTTCTATTCAGGAATGGAGATTATAATCTCTATAAATGCTTTAATAAGTTGCTTGCATGATACTATAGATCTCAGCCGCTTAACATATGTGAATGAATCACTGGTTAAAATATCTAGATCTCTGGCCACACCTTTCGCATGATGACACAGAAAAAGAGTGGGTCGATATCCTTTTGAGATATCGAGCGATACACCTTTCATGGCGCCGATCGATTTACCAGTAGGGTATCGATCGACGGCTTCTAGATCTGCCTAGGCGCGAACCGAATATGACCGCGAGGTCTCAAAGAGGAACTGTCGTTCTTCTCACGGGAAACAGGCATCGCTCAAATGGATAATTCAAGATAATCTAAGATCCTAGTGATCTATGTTCTAGTTAGCTACTCTAAAACAAGCATAGGGTACAATCCATTTGATGAGTATCACAACTTAGCAATTATAGTTTGGGGCTAATCCCACAAACCTATTTAAACCCTAGATCTAACAAGTATACTACTCAGACATAGCTAGACAATTCATAACAATAGATAGATGAAAGAATTGCATAGATAGAATAAAGTAGAAATACAAAAGGAGATGAGAAATCTCTCCAATCTCTCTCAAACAAATAAAACTCTAATCTCTCTCTCACACTCTCTGCTTTGGTTGTAAAAAGCTTCAAGCTTCAAAGGGTTTCAAAACTTGCCGTCAAAAATACTTAGCAGGAGTATTTAAGCATTTCCATTAGGTTAAAAACTCGTCAGGGGCAATCTTGTAATTTGGTGAAGTCTTGGTGAAGTAGTCGGCTAAACCATTTCGTCCTAGATATCGATCGACAACACTGAGTGTGTATCGATCGATTATAATCTTCTAGTACTCGGATCTTCTCAGCTGCATCGATCGACAACTGAGGATGAGTATCGATCGATTATAATCGCAATGTTGACTTCCGACTTAGTCTTGAATGGTCAACTCGGGTGTATCATCTCTTGTACTCCAAAATGCTCCAAAAACATCACTTTCTCACAAAATGCTCCTGAACCTGAAAACATACCTAACATGCTAGAAAACAGATTAAATATATAGTAAATCACTAGTATACCATGGTTAAAAACGGGTAAAATCCATGGTATATCACAGACTTACCAAGATAGCCCATTTCTTAGCGATTAAGACGACCGACGGAGCGAGTCAGTTGGCGCAGATTTACATCGATGAGATTGTGAGATTGCATGGAGTTCCCGTGAGCATTGTATCGGATCGAGACGTAAAGTTTTCATCTATATTTTGGGGAGCCTTTCAGAAGGCACTTGGGACGAAGGTCCATATGAGCACAGCTTACCATCCGCAGACCGACGGTCAGTCAAAGAGGACTATTCAGACCTTAGAGGATATGCTGAGAGCTTGCGTTCTAGATTGGGGAGGAAGTTGGGCAAAGTATTTACCCTTAGCGGAGTTTGCCTACAACAACAGTTATCACTCGAGAATTAAGATGGCATGGTATGAGGCTCTTTACGGTAGGCCTTGTCGCACACCGCTTTGTTGGACAGAAGTGGGGGAGCGACGTGAGATCGAACCTGCAATGGTTCAAGAGACGGTAGAACAGGTTGAGATGCTCAAGAGTGGCTTAAGGAAGCCCATGATCGACAGAAGAGTTATGCAGATAAGCGCCATAAGGATTTGCAGTTTGAGGTTGGCGACCTGGTATACCTGAAAATGAGGACATTTCAGGGAGGATCTAAGACTCGGAAGCTAAAGAAGCTTAAACCGAGATATATGGGACCATTTCTTATTTTGGAGCGGATTGGAGCAGTTGCATACCGATTGAAGTTATCGGCAGAGTTATCAGACTTCCATGACGTGTTTCATGTTTCCGTTTTGAGGAAAATCGTTAGAGAGCCAGAGCTCATTTTGCAGCAGCCACCAAGTGATCTTGACAAAGATTTATGTGCGCCGTGTAAGCCAGTGGAGATTTTGGATCGCCAAATGAAAACAGATAAGGGAATGATGACCATGTTGGTCAAGGTTCGTTGGGAGAGAGACGGGATCCAGGAGGAGACATGGGAGCCCGAGTTACAGATGAGGATTGACCATCCAGAGTTGTTTCGGGATGTTATGGAACAGTCAGTTGCTGACTCGAATTCGGGGTCAAATTCCTTATTAGTGGGGGAGAGTTGTCATGACCCAAAACCTGGCCCATCTGAAGCCGGCGAAGTCCAAACCCATTTCCAGAGGCCCATGGTATTTTTCTTTAAAAACCCACTTTGCAACATCAGTTTCTTCACCATTGCAACAAAAAAAAGAGAAAAAAGTTAGAGAGTAAGAGAGAGAGAGAGCTAAGGAAGTGGTTGATCATTTTGTAGAGAGAGGGCCGCCGGAGCTCGTCGCCGGAGCCACCACGTCCAGTGATCGCGTTCAGTTCACCACCACCGATAATCCCCCTAGGTAACCCCCAGAAGCCACATGCATTTTAAGTTTAGTTTCGGCCGCTTTAGTAAATCGACCATAACTTCCTAACCTCTGAGTATTTCGTGCATGCAAGACCATCATCGTGTTCCTCTCGACGAGACGAATCCACAGCCACCAAAATCGTCGCAATCGGAGCTCAGGCGAAGCCGTACGCGCCTCCGGAAGATCAGCTCCCGCGTGCGTGAAACGCACGCTCCGCCGTCTCCGACCACCGTTCGCCGGAGCCGCCGCACCCGGCCGCCTTCAGTTCGCCGCCGCGTCGCCGCCCGTGACGTTTCCGGTTAGCCACCGTCCCTTCGCCGGTGACTCGCCGGCGACTCGCCAACTCGGCTGAGTCGACTCGGTGAGTCAACTCGGTGACTCGGTCAACCGGTTGAT
Organism: Raphanus sativus; assembly: GCF_000801105.2. Lineage (NCBI taxonomy): Eukaryota > Viridiplantae > Streptophyta > Magnoliopsida > Brassicales > Brassicaceae > Raphanus > Raphanus sativus. The sequence continues at coordinate 19,157,610 of NC_079518.1, read as the reverse complement.
TTGACTGGTTTAAATTAATTGCGAATCGGTTAGGGTAAACCGGTTGGTTAAAATTAATTAGATTTCGGTTAGGGTAAACCGATCGATTTAATTAATTAATTAATTTAATTTCGGTTAAGGTTAAACCGGGCGGTTCAATTGAAATCGATTTGGGTCAGAGTAAACCGGTCGGTTAGCTAAATTGATTTCTGGTCAAGATTTGACCGGGTTGACCTTTGACCAGCGGGTTGACTTTTCCTTAGACACCCGTTTTCACCCGTTCGAAGGGCGTTCTGACTCGGAATTTCGATCTGATTTCAGATTTGGAGTCTATTTGAGCAGCTGGAGCTCATAGACATCACTTCTCTTCATTACTAAGGTGATGGCTTCTCCGTTAAATCCCGAACTAGTTTAGTACTGCCATTATGATTAGAGTTTAGTTTCGAAACATGATCTGTCTCTGTGAATCGAGTCTGTTTGCGAGTCTTGTTTGATTATTATTGCTATTGATTGTTAAACCTGAATTAGGTTAGTAGAGGATTCAACGATTGTGTGAATTAATTGATGCTGAGCACGGTTATATATATATATATATATGTATATACATAGTTATGAGTAGGGACTATGTGATGGGCGTGAGTTCGGAGATGTCCGAGATTCGACGCTACGGTGTGATATGGGCGTGAGTTCAGAGACGTTTGAGCTTCGACGCTACTGTTTGGGGCGTGGTGCAGAGACGTTTGCATTCGACGCTACGGTGGGAGGGGGTACAGAGACAGACTATACTAGCAACGCTTCGAGTATATGGTTATATCCTTATAAGGAAATGCGTGGTGCAGAGATTAGCTGTGTGCTATTAGCGCATTATTTGTTGTTATGTGTGGTGTGCTAGACGCCGTGTTTGTTTCATGGTAGAGCTAAGCCTACATAGTTGTAGTGCTATGAACTGAGTCAGTGGTTTGCGGTTTAGCATCCCATACCTCACTGAGCGACTCCCCTGTTGCTCACCCCTCTTTCTTTCCCCTTTCAGGTGAGACCGATGAGAAGGAGTGATCATATCGGACTGGTGCTACTATTTGGGCTCGTGGGCTTTATCATTTATTGTTTTATCTTTTATCGTTATTGGGCCTTCAGGCCTTTGGACTTCTATCGTTTATGTTATTTCTTATTTCAGCCTTCGGGCTTATGTTGTTATCGATACTTCAGATGTTTATTTTTGGGTTTGACTTTGTATTGTATTTGACTTTATGATATGACGTGGAGTTTATTATCCATATTATTATTATTATTTCCGCTGCGTTACTATTTATTTATTATTATTTTAAATTCTGCATTTATATTCGAAAGAGACGCGGTCGCGTCAAACATATTCACCAAGTGAAATATGTGAATGAGTTTCTCTTCCAACTGCTACCAAGAAGAGAAAAACAAAATCATAGCACCAAAAGCTAAACTGGATACAACAAAGAACCTGCATACTGCAGGAAGAGATCCCATAAGGGTATAACTGAAAGAAAATCTATCCATCAGTACATCATCAATTAAAACCAGAGACCACATGTCCAGTGTCTTCCACACAACTTTCATTCCAACCCCTTCAACAGAATAAAGGTAAGTTGAGAGTGATAAGTAAAGGTGAACCTGGAGAACCGTACGAGGAGACGGAAGAGGAAGTCCGAGATAAAATCTGAGAGAAGACCAGTCCTCGCCTCGACAATGAGACATGTATACCACAGGAAATAAACGCCCATAGGCGAAAGGAGTGTCACCGGCTGACACAAAAGGAGCACCACCACCATTGACCTCTCTGTCACCATTATTGGACAAGCAAGCATCACAACAAAGGTTTGGGTAAACTCTTGAAGAGAGGGCTTGGCAAAGGTGTTGAGGATCTGAAGAGGAGTAAAGAGATAGACCGCGTCTGGAGGGTCTGGAGGTTCCGGTGGAGTGATGAGAGAGAGACCTTCAACCAAATGAAACTCGTACGGCGGTGGATCCGGAGGAGGTCTGAAACGGGATGGAGGAAAAGCAGTCACCATCAGGGCCATGGAGGAGGAGGAGCAGAGGTTCTTCACGAGGTGGCTGGAGGAGCGACGGACCTAGGTCAGAAGAGAACCATCATAACGGTGCACCTCGGGGTGCGGGCCTGAGAGAGATTTCTAGGGGAACTCCTTTTTAAATTGTTATATGATCCATTTATTAATGGATAAGAAGTATATATGTACATTTATGCAGACATATGCAATCAGTTTATCATGTATACATGGAGGGAAATTTGGTTTGTGTGGTAAAATCAATAATGAGCAGTGTTTTGAAAATTGGATATGAACGGTCGTTAAAATCGATCAGACTGTGATTCATTGAATAAACAGAACTCTGTTTGATTTACGATCCGGATTTGAGAAAACCTGGTAAAATTGGTGACCGGATCAGTTTCACAACCCGGTGCTAAGAAATGAACATATAATTAATTTGTTTTTGCATGTTATTAAGATTTAATATTTCATAATCAATGTTTGAATATCACTATTTAATTGATTTTCTACTTAATTCTATTTCTTAAGAAAAATGTAAAACATACATTTTTTAACTCTCATATCCTATTCTCATTTTGCCACATTTATAAAATTTCGGATTTTAGTTGTAAGAATAAATTTATAAAGTAATTTAAAAGGACGACCATTTGGTTTTTATCATTTTAACTTATAATTCAGTTGTTTACTGTATATAAACCTAGATTTATGTTTATTATATACTTCTAGTTTTTTTTTCTTTTTTTTTTTAATGGTAAACGGCTATTCTATTACTCAAACTTGAAGTAGTTTGGGTAACCAGACTGCAACAGAATAACCTATAAAATGTAACTTCCTATGGAAGGATCTAACTGTTTTAACTAAAAAGTCTGAAATCTGATTGTGCTCTCGAGGAACATAAGAAATGTTGAAATCCGAGAAGCATATACGTAGCATCTCTATCCTCTTCAGTTCCGTTGCAAAGTTTGGCCAAGCATGAGGCTCCTTAATCATAGCAATCTGGTCTTTGCAGTCTGTCCCGAAGCTCTGGTATGTCGAGTGATATACCATGGATTTTACCCGTTTTTAACCATGGTATACTAGTATTTTATTATATATTTAATCTGTTTTCTAGCATGTTAGGTATGTTTTCAGGTTCAGGAGCTTTTTGTGAAAAAGTGATGTTTTTGGAGCATTTTGGAGTACAAGAGATGATATACCCGAGTTGACCATTCAAGACTAAGTCGGAAGTCAACATTGCGATTATAATCGATCGATACTCATCCTGAGTTGTCGATCGATGTAGCTGAGAAGATCTGGGTACTAGAAGATTATAATCGATCGATACACATCCAGTGTTGTCGATCGATATAGAGGACGAAATGGTTTAGCCGACTACTTCACCAAGACTTCACCAAATTACGAGATTGCCCCTGACGAGTTTTTAACCTAATGGAAATGCTTAAATATTCCTGCTAAGTGTTTTTTGACGGCAACCTTCGAAAGAAGCAAGCTTTTAACAACCCTCAAAGCAGAGAGTGTGAGAGAGAGACTAGAGTTTTATTTGTCTTGAGAGATTGGAGAGATTTCTCATCTCCTTTTGTATTTCTACTTTATTCTATCTATGCAATTCTTTCATCTATCTATTGTTATGAATTGCTTAGCTATGTCTGAGTAGTCTACTTGTTAGATCTAGGGTTCAAATAGGTTTGTGGGATTAGTCCCAAACTATAATTGCTAAGTTGTGATACTCATCAAATGGATTGCACCCTATGCTTGTTTTAGATTAGCTAACTAGAACATAGATCACTAGGATCTTTGATTATCTTGAATTATCCATTTGAGCTTGCCGGTCTCCCGTTGAAAAGAACGACAGTTCCTCCTTGAGACCTTGGGGTCATATTCGGCTCGCGCCTAGGCAGATCTAGAAGCTGTCGATCGATATCTCGACAGGTGAATCGGTCGGCGCTGCGAAAGGTGTATCGCTCGATATCTCAAAAGGATATTGATCGACTCTTTTTATGTGTCATCATGCGAAAGGTGTGGCCAGAGATCTAGATAATTTAACCAGTGATACTTCACTTGAGTTAAGCGGCTGAGATCTATAGTATCATGCAAGCAACTTGTTAAAGCATTTATAGAGATTATAATCTCCATTCCTGAATAGAAACCCTATGTCTAGCATTCTTTATCACATTTAAACAACCCATCGTATTGTTAGTTAGAGCAACTACCTTACTCATTTTAGGAATTGTTACTTTTATTTCCACCATATAAACAAACCTTGCCTATGATTGATTAGTAGATTTTATTTAATTGGTTTCCTAGCTCCTCGTGATTCGATCCCTAAGTACTACAGCTGTACCTCTTATTTGAGAGAGTAAGCTCTACTGGGTAATTTGAGCACTATCAAATTTGGTGCCGTTGCCGGGGAGCTTTGATCGCCATTAGATTTAATCTTATTAATCTTAGGTTTTTCTTTTTACCCCCTTTCTAATTAAAAATTTTCTTGTCTTTTCAGGTACATGCCCAGCAGTACCAGAAGCAACAGGGGAAATCAACTATTATTTTCAGAAGATCCTGCACACTTGGAACGTTCAATCCGCAAAGACCTACGCTCCGCATCGATCGACAGAAACACAGTACCGTCGACTGATACTCACGTTCAACAGTCGACCGACACTCAGACAGCACCGTCGACTGATACCGTTGGCCGATCCACATCGTTCGATACTTCTAACCGTATATCGATCGACACTACTCCGCGAAGCATGGTCGCGATTGTTATTCTCACGCAGGGCGAGAATGGAAACATGTATGACCAAGATGGTCATCTGCGTAATGCAACATGTCAGAAGCTAGATGCACAGGGAAACATATTCCCTGAACCTGAAGCTGAGGCTACAGGAGAATCTCAAACACGATCGTTGGCAGACTATAACCACTAGTAGAAAAATATGACATAGCCACGTTTTTGTCACAAAGGTTAGTGACTTTTTATGAGTTTGTCACGAAATGGTCATAAACAGTCAGGAAATATGAAAACGTGACTATCCGTGGCTGTCTCGTGACTAAAATGACACGATTTTGTCACTAATTTGTCATGATAAATTATAGTCACGTTTTGTCACGCCAAATTTCGTGACTATTTTGAAATAGTCATGATTTTGTTACACTATTTCTGTGACTAGTTAAATCCCTAAACCCTAAATATGATTCTTAAACCCTAAACAGAATATACAGTTATGTTACTATAATATAATTAAAATCTCTATTAAAAGTTACATTTAAAAACAAAAGTCAAATCATAATTTCAAATTTGGAACTTAACCATAAATTATACTTCAAATCTTTTCCAATCCTTATCCTAACCTCAAGTTGTAAATTTAAAACTTTATATCTAACTCATAAGTAATCCAGATTTAAAACTTTATATTGAGCTACAGGTTCTAAATTTAAATCTTATTTCAAACATATAAGTAATCTAAGAGCTATAATCAAAATTACACAAATAACAAATGGATGACAACAAAATACAAGAGACGTTGCAGATACTTTTACAAAGAAGTTACAAAAAGTTCACTAAAACCACTTCTCTGTATTTCGTGAGTTCACTAAACTTAAACCTAGACTTTGAACCTTATTTCTAAACTTCAAACCATATGCTATAGTTTATAACCTTAAAATTCTACCTTTTTAAAAAAAATTGACATCAAGAAACTTTAAACTAAAACTATTAACCATAAAATAAAATAACACCCCAAACCCTGAATTTCTAACTCAGAAACACAAACACGTTCAATCAACGAGGGAACAATAAAAGATACTTATTTAATTAGTAGGTGGCTTCTCATTGGCTAGTTCATGAAAACGCGGATTACATTTTGTTTGTTATCCACCATTGATAGAGAAATATCTAACGGACACAAATGATCTATTTTGTTTTTCTTCTCTCAACTTTCTTCTTTCTTCTTTCTTCGTCCCCTTCACTCAGATTGAATCTTCTCTCTTGCTCTCTTCGTTACAAGTTCACACATCTATGATTAAGTGAGTTTTTTATCATCTTTTCTTTTATCGTCATCTTCCTCCTCTCTAGTAGTATTCTTTCCGTTTTCTTCTTATACTAATTGCTTGCTGTTATAAAACTCAGAAGATAATAGTTCTGTTTCTCAACTCTGTATCTCTCTCTCTTTCTCTCGTGTGTTTGTCAAGCAAGAAAAGAAATAAAACAGAGACACAAGATTTGGTAACCCAGTATCAACGCATCGGTGTGATGACGTCTACTCTGGGGCCGGATTCAATCCAGGCAGTATATTAATCAGGAGATGATGTTTCTTACAGCTCAAGAACAGAGCAACAAACTCTCTCAAGCTCTCAAATGTCTTAACTCTCACACACAACGTAAAGAAGACATGAAAGTAAGGTTTTATAGCAAAACCCTACGTAAAGTGAATACTCTGTCGCGACCAGAAGTTTCACTTTCCTCCTTCTCTCCTTTATCGATCCCGGTTTAGTCTCTGCAATAACCAGCTTCAACTGAACCAACCTTCTTCTTAATTCAAACCAAAATCAGCTTCAAACCGAAACCTTTCTGAACTTGAATCACAAGAAAGCAAAAGCTTCAACATTCTCCACCTTGATTCAAGTTTCATCTCCTTCTCAATATACTACACAAACTTAGGACTTAACCTCCGGCAGTGACGACTTTTCGTCTCAGTTGGTCAGCTTTAGAAGATCCAAAGCTGCAACAAACTTGTTCACAGGAACAGACTTGGTTAGAATGTCCGCTGGATTCCTTGAAGTGTGTATCTTGCTCACTTCAACCTCACCATCTTCGATAATATCTCTGATGAAATGATACTTCCTTGCTACATGTTTCGTCCTTTCATGAAACGTGTTGTTCTTAGACAAACATATAGCAGATTGTGAATCACACCAGACCGTTGCTTTCTCTTGTTTGAACCCCATATCACTGATCAAACCCTTTATCCAGATCGCCTCTTTCACAGCTTCGGATAACGCAATATATTCAGCCTCTGTAGTTGACAGTGCTACAACCGACTGAAGACATGATCTCCAACTCACAGCATTACCTCCCACTGTAAACACGTATCCACTGGTTGATCTACTCTTGTCCAAATCTCCAGCAAAATCTGAATCACAATACCCTTGTATCCTGAACTCTTTACTCTTCGTAAACACCAAGTTCAGGTCGGATGAACCTTTAACATATCTGAGCAACCATTTCACTGCTTCCCAATGTAACTCTCCAGGTTTGCTCATGAACCTACTGATCAACCCAATAGCATAAGACAAATCTGGTCTTGTTCCCACCATTGCATACATAAGACTTCCTACGGCACTTGAGTATGGAAATCTTTCTGTATCAATGCATTCTGAAGCATCCTTGACTGCAGATAACTTAAAATGTCCTCCAATCGGTGTGTTCACTGTCTTAGCCTCATGCATGTTAAACCTCCGAACTACCTTGGACAAGTAGTTCGACTGAGACAAATACAGAACACCTTTCTTTCTGTCTCTCTTGATGTCAATACCCAAGATCCTACTTGCAGCTCCCATGTCCTTCATTTCAAACTCTGAACTCAGCACTTCCTTGATCTTGATGATTTCTGCCATTTCCTTTGCAGCTAGAAGCATATCGTCCACATAAAGTAGCAAATACACCCAGCCGCTCTCAACTCTCTTTACATAAACACAGGAATCTTGTTCACTTCTCAGAAAATTCTGCTTCTTCATAAACTGATGAAATCGCTTGTTCCAAAGCCTTGGTGACTGTTTTAAGCCATAAAGAGATTTCTTCAGTAGACAGACCTGATCCTTTCCTTGATTCACCTCAAATCCCTCAGGTTGTTCCATGTACAGCTCCTGATCAAGAGTTCCGTGCAGAAATGCAGTTTTTACGTCCATTTGTTCAAGCTCCATATCTTCATTCACAACTGCAGACATCAATATCCTTATGGAGACATGTTTAACAACAGGTGCAAAGACTTCTTGATAGTCTATGCCCTCTCTCTGCGTACACCCACGAGCAACCAATCTTGATTTGTGCCTCTCAGGTTCAACTCCGGGAATACCAGGCTTCTTCTTGTACAGCCACCTGCAACTGATGACCTTCTTTCCTTCTGGTCGATCAACAACATCCCAGGTATGGTTTCTCTGTAGAGAATCCATTTCTTCCCCCATTGATCCGTTCCACTTAACCCATTCCTTTGATAACTTAGCCTCATGATAGCATCTTGGTTCCTCAATTTCCACATCTTCTGCTGCAAGAAGTGCAAATGCTACCATGCTGTAATCAGTGAATCTCGTTGGTGGAGCAGTAACACGTCTAGCTCTGTCTCTGGCTAGCTGATAACCAGCAAGTTCAACTTCTTCATCGTTTTGGTCTTCTGTTGCATCGATGAACTCTTCATCAGACTCGCTAGAACTCTCAACATCAGCTCCACCTCCAGCTGAATGCTCTGTATTTGACTGATGTTGTTCAGTCTCGTTCTCTGGCCTGACATCAACACAAACCTCAACTCTGCTTGAACCACTCGACTCTCCTGTCTCAGGTCTCTCTTTCACGTTCTTCTTCTTCTCTGACTTCACATCTTTATACATCAACTCTTCTTGAAACACGACGTTTCTGCTAATCACACTCTTCTGTTCGTCCAGAAGCCACACCTTGTAACCTTTTGTCCCTGGAGGATATCCCAAGAAAACCCCTTTCAATGCTCTTGGTTTCAGTTTCCCTTGATCATGATGAACAAAACAAACTGAACCAAACTTTCTCATATGTTTATATCCTGGTTTTCTGTTCAGCCACAACTCTTCTGGTACGTTGTGATCGATTGCAGAGCTTGGAGAACGGTTGATCACATAAGCGGCTGTAGCAGCGGCTTCTGCCCAGAACTCTTCTCCAAGACCTGATTCATTTAGCATACATCTCACCTTCTCCATCAGTGTACGATTCATCCTCTCTGCAACACCATTTTGTTGTGGTGTGTAGGTACAGGTGCGATGTCTCTCTATGCCATGTTCTCTGCAATGATCATCAAACTTTGTGTTGCAAAACTCCAACCCGTTGTCTGTTCTCAGAACCTTCACCTTCTTGTTCATCTGATTCTCTACCAAGGTTTTCCACTCGCAGAACTTGTCAAATGTCTCATCTTTAGTCTTCAAGAACATCAACCACACCTTCCTTGTCTTATCATCGATGATGGATAAGAAGTATTGTTTTCCAGACAATGATGGTGTAGTGTTTGGAGACCCCCACAGATCCGCATGCACATAACCAAGAGCGTCTTCAGTGTCATGCCTTCCAAGGTTAAAACTCAGTTTCTTAGACTTCCCCATTACGCAATGTTCACAGAACTTGAGCTCCTTAACCTCGTTTCTGTTTATCAGCCCTTTTCCAGTCAAGATCTTCATGTTGTTGATGCTCATGTGCCCGAGCCTGCTATGCCACAAAGCAGTTTTATCTGACTTGTTCAACTCCGCATTGCAGGTCTCTTGCACAACCGTTTCTCCATCCAGAATATACAGGCCATTCACTAGGTTACCACGAAGTGCCGTCTTCTTCTGCTTAAAGTACCTGACTTTGCCATCTTTACCTTCATGCTCAAAGCCAAGCTTATCAAGGGTTCCAGTGGAGATGAGATTTCTTCTCAGATTAGGAACATATCTGACGTTCTTCAGCATCGTGATCGTACCTCCGTGTGTGTTGATTCTGATTGTCCCTTGTCCCTGTGACTGAACTGTGTGATCATCACCCAACAAGATAGTTGTTCCTCCATTGTCATGTAGGTCAACGAACCAGTCTCTACGCGAGGTCATGTGAAACGTACAACCTGAATCCAACACCCAAACATCTTTTGCTTGATCACTCATGCTCAATGACTCAGCGTCAATCAACTTCTCAGTGATAACTCCTGCCTCTCCCTGTCCCTCAGCTCCGAACTTCTTTTTCCTTGCATAACAGTCTTTCTTTGTGTGACCTTCTTTCTTGCAGAACCAGCAAGTAACCCTTGATCTTGAGTTAGATCTTCCTCTTCCCTTCCCATTTGATTCCCTAGGACCTTTAGAAGAAGACCTTCCTCTCTCTCTTGTATACAAGCTTGCTCCAGAATTTTTATTATCCTTAGCAGCTTCTTGAATCTCTCTTTCTCTGGATCGTACAGCTGACACGACTTCCTCCAGAGTTAGAGAGTCTCTTCCATACTTCAGAGTATGCTTGAGTTGATCATAGCTCGACGACAGAGACGTCAAGAACAAGATCGCTTGAACTTCATCTGAAACCTTCACCTCCAAACTTCCAAGTTCAGCAACAATCTTGAGAAAATCATCCACATTCCTGTCTACACTCAATGACTCATCCATCTTGAACGTGTAGAACTTCAGCTGCAGATGTATACGGTTAGGTAGAGACCTTTCCATATACAACCTGTTCAGCATCGACCACATCTCTGCAGCAGTAACACAATGCTCAATCTTTCTCACCACATGGTCACCAAGACCTGTTATCATCAATCCCATAGCTTTCTCAGATTTTTCTTCCTTTATGGGATCGCGAACTGTCTTTGTCAGCGGCGCAGAAGAGTCTGTTTCTTCTCCTTCAACAGGGCTCTTCTCTTCGCTTCTGGTGAGAGGAACCTCCATCTCCAACTTGTGGTCTGTGACAATGTCTTTCAGACCCAATACACGAAAATGAGCCATCATTCTCGTCTTCCACATACTGAAATCTCCAGTACCATCGAACCTGTTGATCTTCAGCCTTGAAACCCCCACAAGATCTTCAGACATCTTGTAACCAGCAAACTACCACTCCTCCTTACGTAAAGGTCACGCCTTTAAGACAAAGCTTGTGTTTTTATGACAAAGCTTCAATCTTTCTCAACCTGATGCTAAGAACACCGAAAGTTGTAACCTTTATGATGAAACTTGATGTATTTCCACCAAAGGTTACACCTTTCTTCTCAAAGCTTCAACCTTTACTCTTCTCTTCGACAAAGCTTGAAACTTTATGATTTTTCTTCAAAGGTTTAAGCTTTCCTCAAGAACCTGAGCTCTGATACCACTTGTTATAAAACTCAGAAGATAATAGTTCTGTTTCTCGACTCTGTATCTCTCTCTCTTTCTCTCGTGTGTTTGTCAAGCAAGAAAAGAAATAAAACAGAGACACAAGATTTGGTAACCCAGTATCAACGCATCGGTGTGATGACGTCTACTCTGGGGCCGGATTCAATCCAGGCAGTATATTAATCAGGAGATGATGTTTCTTACAGCTCAAGAACAGAGCAACAAACTCTCTCAAGCTCTCAAATGTCTTAACTCTCACACACAACGTAAAGAAGACATGAAAGTAAGGTTTTATAGCAAAACCCTACGTAAAGTGAATACTCTGTCGCGACCAGAAGTTTCACTTTCCTCCTTCTCTCCTTTATCGATCCCGGTTTAGTCTCTGCAATAACCAGCTTCAACTGAACCAACCTTCTTCTTAATTCAAACCAAAATCAGCTTCAAACCGAAACCTTTCTGAACTTGAATCACAAGAAAGCAAAAGCTTCAACACTTGCTATCTTTTTACAGATCTGAGAAATGGAAAGAACTGATGAATCATGAAGAAGTGGTGGGGTGACGAAACAGATGCGGTGCAGCGGTGGTCGCGTGAGAATCGGAGGCAGTGTGACGATTTGGTTCTCTGAACGCGAAGGAAAAGTGGTGGCCGGAGAAGGACGTGTGACGAATTGGTTCTCTGAACAATGAAATGAATTTTCACAGGAGCCTGAGATGACTCGGTGTTTTCAGGGTGCAGAGCTATGGAGAGTGAGATTGAGAAGAGGAAGATGAAGATTCGTGAATGTGTCCAGGCTAGCCGGCGGTGGAGGCGTGACGAGTGAGAGGTTACCGGGAGTGGACATGTAATTCGGAGGTGCACCGGAGGCGGAGGTGACAAAAGTGGAGGCTCACCGGAGATATATATTTTATATCTGTTGTATTTTGTTTTCTAATTAATTAATAAAAATATTTTTTTTTAATATTTTTTTTAGTAATAGTCACGTATTAGTCATAAACAGAACGTGACTAAATAGTCACAATTTTTATGTGTCTATAGCGTGACCAAATTAGTCACAAAATTGCATGTGGCAAAACGTGACTATTTAAGTCACGAAAATATCACGATGCAAAATGGTCACGATCGTATAGCTACGTTTTTTTTCCGTGACTTTTCATGTCTATTACTCTGTATAGTCACGAATTTTTAGCTGTTGTCACGAAAATCACCGTGGCTATAGACAACTTTTCTACTAGTGAACCGTCCAGACGAGTACTACATCAACATATCAGCTATTCAACTTCCAGAGATTCAGAAGCCGAACTTCGAGCTCAAGCCTCAGTACTACTCTCTCGTGTCTCAGATACCTTATTCTGGGCTATCACACGAGAATCCTATGGACCATCTGGAGAGGTTCGAGGATCTTATCGCTGCTATTCGTATGGATGGAGTCCCTGAGGACTACCTACTCTGCAAGCTCTTCAAATACACACTGATTGGAGAAGCTTCGCACTGGCTCAAGCAGCTACCTACAGGATCACTGACATCCTGGGCCGACATCAAAAATGTCTTCCTGCGTAATTTCTTTGATGAGGCACGCGCTGAAGACTTAAGAAGCAAAATCACCACTTTCGCGCAAAAGCCTAGTCAGACTTTTAAAGACGCGTGGATCATATTTAATTTCTTCCAACGAGACTGTCCACACCATGGATTCAATGAAGTGCAGCTGCTAAGCACTTTCTACAGAGGTATCGCCTTGAGGTATCAGATGGCTCATGATACTGCTAGTGAGGGAAACTTCAACACTAGGAATCCAATAGAGGCTGTGAGACTTATTGAGAACCTAGCCAACAGTAGCAGCACCAAGAACACTGACTCTGATAAGAAGAAATCGGTTGCAGCCATCGGGGAAGACCAGATGAATGAAGTCAGAGCCAAGATAGATGCTTTACATGCATTTCTGGGGCAGCCAGTCTGCTCAGCTGAAGAAGGAGAGGCTAGAGAAGATGATACAGAGGAAGATGTGAACTACATTGGAGGTACTGGATTTCAGAGATATGGAAACCAGAGTGGAAACAAAAACTTTTTTTGGCAGTGGTCAGAAGAGTAACTACAACCAGAGTTCACAGTATCAGAAACTCTTCACCAACACAATGAACTATGGCAACTCAGCTTACTAAAACCCACAACCACCCACCCAGGAGAGTAAGTTTGATGCCATGATTGATAAAGTTCTGGAAGGTCAGCAGAAGCTTACGGTAAACTTCAATGGGAAGATTGATTATGTCTTCAACAATCTAACCACAAGGATATACACCATTTGCACTCAAGTTAAGAAACTTAAGACACAGATTGTCCAGACTGAAGACTCTATCAGGAGGATTGGAACTTCTAAGGAAGTAGGGGAAGGAAATAGGAAACACCACATGAATGCTATCATAGATGATGATTTTTGGCAAGTGGTGAAACATGAGAAGCTACAAGAAGGAGACTTTGAAGTGGAAAGTTCATTTAAGTTTCGGTGGATCACAATGGTGTCGATCGACACCAACTAGTCCACATCGATCGACATCAAGTATGTCATTTCCGGATACGACTGCAGACTGCAACGCGGTTAGGATATTGACACATGCTGAATTCACGGCTTCTCATCCATACCCACCCACCCACACCTACGAAGATTTCGATCGACGAGACGAGCCACTCATCGATCGACACAAAGACGAGAAACGTATCGATCGACCCTTTTCTCCACCTATCGATCGACACGCACCTCTCACATACCGAGTGCAACTACCATCAATAGACAACAACCGAATCAATGCACTCAGACCCACACCGAAACCACAAGCTAACCCTACAGAGATCACTGGTAACCCTTCAGACACTACTCCTACATCAGAGGGAACTGAAGGAAGAAGGTTAAGGAGTAGGAAGGAGAAGATTCCTAAGAACCTTAAGAGGGAAGCTAATGAAAAAGAGATTGATGGTTTCACTAAGAGAGTTATCAGAATCCCACCAGAGAAACTTTTTGAGGAGGTTTACTTCACAAGCAGATTGTGGATGTTCTTCAGAAAAACTAGGGAGACTAAAACTGACATTAAGAGAAGGTTTGACAATGTCAGAGAGGATATGAGGAAAATGATTACTTTGCAAAAGAAGAGTGATCCTGGGAAGTTTGCAATACCCTGTATAGTACAAGGGATTGAATTTCCTCATGCACTATGTGACACTGGTTCATCAATCAACATCTTACCAAAGGTCATGGCAGACCATCTGGGCCTGCAAGTAGAACCTTCACCAGAGATCTTTACATTCGTGGATTACACTCAGAAAAACTCTGGAGGCTTCATCAGAGACCTGGAGGTACACATTGGTAATGCTATCGTTCCTGTGGATTTTAATGTCCTTGACATCAAGCTAAATTGGAACTCTTCCTTCTTACTTGGAAGAGCATTTATGGCTACAGTAGGAGCCATATGTGACATGAACACCAACAGGATGTGCTTGACTATGATAGATCCAGAGATCCACTACGACCCTGTCAAGCTTGGCAAACCACCAGCCAAATCAGTGGTAAAAGAAGATGATACTGGTATCATAGCAGTTTGTCATTGTGAAGTCGAGTATGAGACAGAGTACTCGGGATCGATCGACAGCACTTTAACATCATCGATCGACACTTGCAAGACAGAGGAGATCGACAAAAAATATGGATCATTGATCGACAGAGACCCACCAGATGATGAACTCGATCTACCAGATCATTGCTACCCGAATTTCGCCATCCCACCCAGCCGAAAGAAAGATGATTACTCAGTAAGGAGTTGGGCAGATAGCGGATTTCATGAGAGTTTTGTAGTAGACATAGCCACCTCTTCCCACAGTGGAGACCACAGTGAAGAACATGATGCAGACTATTGGAAAGAGAGAGCTTGGGAAAATTACTTGGAGAATGACAGATTTGCAATTCGATTCCCACAATTGATCAACATCAAACGCCCACAATCGATCGATTATCTACTTCATCCCGCAAAACGACATCGTCCATCGATCGACATCGCCAGTATCACATCGATCGATATTAACCCGGACGACTTGAAGGACAAAATCAGAATTTCACCGATTAGGACAACACATGGGTATAAAGGGTTGACAACTCAAGCCACGAAAATTCAAAACTTTTCACCTTCTACCCAGCAGCTTCCAACATTCAGAAACCTATCAATGGAGGACTGCAACAACATGTACAATCGATCCAACCGTGCAGCTAGACGTGCACCATCGATCGCCACCACCACAGCACCATCGATCGACGCCTTCAACAGAGCTCAACCTCGATCTCATGAACCTTACGATATCAGGAACGTTTCACTAACACCTGATGAATTTGGAATTTTCAGGGAACAGATGGCTATGCAAGAGCAATGGATGGAAGAGTTCTGCACATAACCAGAGAAGACATAGCAGACATCCTCCAAGTTGCTAATGGACCAGAAAACCTGTTCACAGAGCAACGTAGCCATCCAGACATCCTAGCTCACGTCCAGGACAACCACAGCACCAACACAAGGGAGGATACAGTTGCTCAACAATTCGGTCAACCTAGGAATTCACCATCGATCGACATCGTTTCAACACCATCGATCGACGGCGGATATTCCGGATCGATCGACAGACCAAGAGTCAGATCGCCCGACCGAAGATTAGAGTTTAGACGACGCACCTTCAATACCGATGGATCCAAGAGATTCAAATGGGAATCTAAGGATGAATATGGTGTCTACAGAGATGAGTTTGGCTATGCTAGAGGAGTTGATGGTGAGATCATCCAAGTTACCAAGGAGCAAGTAAAGAGGATTCTGGATAGAGCATCCCTTTTTCACAAAGGTTGCTAACGCCTTCCAGTACACACACGCCCTTACCATGCATACATACCACCACCAGTACCCTACAGTAAAGAAGAGATAGATGATATGGTGACTGATGTATGGAGAGCTCAGGCAGACCTTGAGGCAAACTTGCACACATTGGTGGAAGACACTTTCCAGCCTTTGGATGTCAGTTACAAGGACTTCCAGAATGATATGGCTGAGATAAGAGTGGAGCTTGGAAACATATTGACCATGCTTGAGAAAGAGGCTACGCCACCAGTATCGACCGACAGAGTAACTGTACCATCGATCGACATCGGCAAGACTACATCCATGGACCGACCAGAATGTTCATCACCTAAGAGAGATGAATGGGAGGTTGCCTATATCAATACACGGATTGGAGTGATCAAACATAAGCTGTACGAAGCCATGAATTTTATGGAGGAGAGACTCATAGAACGAAGTGATGACATTGACAACACCCTCAACGAAAGAGTGACCAACCTCTGTAGAGCTACTGGTCTATTGAAGAATGAGATAAGCAATATGCAGAAAATTCTTGCGTACCAAGGCCAACGCTCAGAATCGATCGACCCAGATGATACAGAGTCGATCGACAGCGATCCCAGCGAAACGACCGACGCACTAGTTGTAGCATCGATCGATACCGCATCCTTGGCAGATCAAGATCAACAGATTCAAGACCAGCACGAAAAAGAACAACATGAAGAACTACCTGAGCATTCGAGATTTAATTTCTATCAGCATCAGTTAGACACGGAAGATTTGGTCAGAAGGTTGCAAGTCATCAAACCAGATTTAGCAAAGATATATCCTAGAAGGACAAGATCAGATGATGCAACAAGAAGCTTCACTGCTGCTGAGTCCAAAGATGAGGGAAATGTTTGCCCACCAGCAAACAACAACCCCCACTGCACCCCATGAGTCACTCACCTACCACAGTCAAGCTAAATGACTATAACAAAGCGCTGAGTGGGAGGCAACCCACTATTAGGTTTTGCTTTTATTTTTCTTTATTTTATTTATTTTTCATTTTTGCTTTTATTTTTCGGATTTATTTTGCAGTTTTTATTAGATTCAAGTAGAATGATGATTCCATCGACCGACATTCACCATTCATATCGCTCGACACCACACGACCATTACTAACGATCGACGTATACCACTACGAATCGATCGACACCTTGTCGATCAGGTTTATTCATTCTAACTTGTTATATTTATTAATTATGATTTATTTATTTACCTCACCACCGGCTGTGTTACACTGGGACAGTGTAATTTAAGTCTGGGGGGGAGTTTACTAATATGTGTTTTTATTTTGTGTTTTTATTGTTTTTCAAAATTATTTTTCGCATAAGTATTAAATAGGAACATTGATATAGATTTATATTTGATTGTCTGACCACTCTTTAGCACCATTCTAGATTACTGATTGCAGATAGTACTAAAGATGCTAAAGTGGATCAACCTGCCATCTATATTCACTAGCTAAGATTGTTTGAAGGAACCAAAGCTGACCTCCAACACTAATACTGACTTATTTGCTTGTCTTGGGGATTGGAAATCACTGGATCGGAATCCTCTCACAAGTCTGGAAGGTAAAAAGTCTGTGTGTTTATGGTTCCCTTCCTTCTCTCTCTTCAGCGTCTCGAGATCTAAGTTTATGTTATAAAAGATTGAAATGATTTCTTGAGAGGCAGAGGGGTAGGAGTGTCTCCTGCGACCCCAGTATTCTAAATCTCAAGGATGATCACACATTGTGGAAACGAGGGATAGGTTGAGTACCGAACCCCATTATTCGCTACACTTTGCCAAAAATGTATGAGTTACAATGCAAATGTCAATGAGATGGACTAGATGAACTATGTGGCATCGAAACCTGTTGCATTGAAACTAATAAGAGATTCAGAGAAGAGAGAAGAGGGGAGAAAGGGATCAGAGAAGACTACCTGTGTGTTCAGATACTTGTTTGAGTTGAATCCATGTGTCCTTTGATCGATACTCTCAAAGTAAAGCCTGCACTTTTATTTTATGTTAAGAAATGAGGTTGGTAGAGGGGAATGTCAGATGAGATTTGCTAAGTTGTTGACTAGATGAGTTTGGTTGCTAAGCTAGGATAAAGCATAATGAACTTCTGTGATTAGGATGTTTAGACATGAATTGCAAACCCATAGAGTGATGACTTCAATATTTTTAATCTTTGAGTTCCTGCTATTTTCAAACCTTTTCCAAAGACTACTGTTTTTGCTTGAGGACAAGCAAAGGAGTAAGTCTGGGGGAGTTGATATACCATGGATTTTACCAGTTTCTAACCATTGTATACTAGTATTTTATTATATATTTAATATGTTTTCTAGTCTGTTAGGTATGTTTTCAGGTTCAGGAGCATTTTGTGAGAAAGTGATGTTTTTGGAGCATTTTGGAGTACAAGAGATGATATACCCGAGTTGACCATTCAAGACTAAGTCGGAAGTCAACATTGCGATTATAATCGATCGATACTCATCATGAGTTATCGATCGATGTAGCTGAGAAGATCCGCGTACTAGAAGATTATAATCGATCGATACACATCCAGTGTTGTCGATTGATATCGAGGACGAAATGGTTTAGCCGACTACTTCACCAAGACTTCACCAAATTACGAGATTGCCCCTGACGAGTTTTTAACCTAATGGAAATGCTTAAATATTCCTGCTAAGTGTTTTTTGACGCAACCTTCGAAAGAAGCAAGCTTTTAACAACCCTCAAAGCAGAGAGTGTGAGAGAGAGACTAGAGTTTTATTTGTCTTGAGAGATTGGAGAGATTTCTCATCTCCTTTTGTATTTCTACTTTATTCTATATATGCAATTCTTTCATCTATCTATTGTTATGAATTGCTTAGCTATGTCTGAGTAGTCTACTTGTTAGATCTAGGGTTCAAATAGGTTTGTGGGATTAGCCCCAAACTATAATTGCTAAGTTGTGATACTCATCAAATGGATTGCACCCTATGCTTGTTTTAGATTAGCTAACTAGAACATAGATCACTAGGATCTTTGATTATCTTGAATTATCCATTTGAGCTTGCCTGTCTCTCTGAGAAGAATGACATTTCCTCCTTGAGACCTTGTGGTCATATTCGGCTCGCGCCTAGGCAGATCTAGAAGCCGTCGATCGATATCCCGACAGGTGAATCGATCGGCGCTGCGAAAGGTGTATCGCTCGATATCTCAAAAGGATATCGATCGACTCTTTTTCTGTGTCATCATGCGAAAGGTGTGGCCAGAGATCTAGATAATTTAACCAGTGATACATCGCTTGAGTTAAGCGGCTGAGATCTATAGTATCATGCAAGCAACTTGTTAAAGCATTTATAGAGATTATAATCTCCATTCCTGAATAGAAACCCTATGTCTAGCACTCTTTATCACATTTAAACAACCCATCATATTGTTAGTTAGAACAACTACCTTGCTCATTTTAGGAATTGTTACTTTTATTTCCACCATATAAACAAACTTTGCCTAAGATTGATTAGTAGATTTTATTTAATTGGTTCCCTAGCTCCTCGTGATTCGATCCCTAAGTACTACAGCTGTACCTCTTATTTGAGAGAGTAAGCTCTACTGGGTAAATTGAGCACTATCATCGAGTATTGAAGCATATTCTCCATCGCCCATCGCAGTGCTTCTACTTCCAAGTGCAAAGCTGATTCTCGTCTAGGGAAGTTTCTTGTCCCCATAAGTTGATTATTCCCACCACTGTCTATCCAGACCCATCCACATCCACTAAATTGTGCTTGAGATGTCCAGAAGCCATCTAGCAAGCAAATATTTCCCAAGCTTATGACCTGGGTCTCCTCATTATTTTTCTCTTGTACCACTGGTGGTATATTCTCATTTGCATTGAACCAGACCTGACATTCACTCTGAACATATCACACTAGTTCCATAGGGTCTCTATCTATCCCTCTAAATAGTTTGTCATTTCGAGTCTTCCAGATATACCAGATTATCCATGGATAAGGGTCCATGTCTTCCTCTGGTTTGATTATGCTATTCTTCCACCAGAACAAGTAGTCCATATTCGTGTAGATGTTTGGCACTGGAAAAATATATGGGCTTGTTGGAGTTGATGATAGTGACCATACTTGTAGAGCTGATGGGCATTCGAATATAGCATGGGTTACATATTCTTCTGGTTCACCACATATTCGGCAATAATTATCACACCGCATGTTACGTTTCACTAAGTTCCTCGTTACCGCCACATGACCAGTTAACAATTGCCATATAAGATGATAAATTTTCTTCGGCGCCTTTAACTTCCAAGGAAAGGCTTTGAACTTAGTAATACTTGGCTCTATCACTTCCTTTTCTACCTCATCCTTTAAGATATTCTGGACAACCCAAATATCAAGATTAATTGGCCATTCATTCCTTGTATAATTCCAGCAGAAAGTATCTCGACGATGAGTTGTGCTTATTGTTGGACCCAATTTTTGACATGGGCTAAATAGGCTGTATTTAAAATGGGCCGTAAAAGGATTAAACCCACAGCGACGTCAACAAGGTGGAAAAACAGGTCGCCGAAGTCGAGAAGGTCGCGGAAGCAATTTCAAGAATGAATTTCACCCGTTTTTAGCCATGGTATATAAGAGTTTTCAATCATATTTACTTCATTTTCAAAGTATTTTAGAGTATTTTCAGACACATGTACTTAATTGAAGAAAGCAATACTTTTAAGGCATTTTTGGAGTATTCTCACGAATGAAGAATCGAACGATAGGAATCATGCGAGGTCGGGCGATTATAGTCACTTACAATCGATCGACAGTGATGGAAGAGTGTCGATCGATATTTAACCATTCGATGGATCACGATTTAGAAGATTTTCGAGTATCACAAAGTGTGCTATTTACACAATTAGTCCCTGGCCGCCTGTTAGGCTTTATATACTAGGATTTTGTATCATTTTAGAGGCAGACTTGCCTAGAGACCTACTGGAGAAGATAAGCAATTTGGCTACCTTAGGAGAAGAGTTAGAGTTAGAGAGATAGATCTGAGACTGCAAAACAGAGAAGATCTTGAACTCCCTTTTTATCTTACTCATTACTCTTTGTGTTCCTTATTTCATATTAAGTTTTATTCAAACCATCATGATCTTGTCTCTCATGAATATGCCTGAGTAAACCTAATTGTTAGATTTAGGTTTCTCATAAGGGTGAATCATGTGATGAGATTGTGATGTTTATTAGGGTTGTTAAATTAGTTCTTTCACTTAGTTATTCTTAATACTAGATTTAGGATTGATCACCCTTAAATCTAGATCTTAGGATTGAAGAGATAACCAACTGTATACTCTCAATGCCCTGAAATAAACTATAGTGATCTAACTGACTAGACTCATGCGAAAGGTGGTCTAGATCATTAGAGAACGCGTTCAACCAGATCGATAATGCTTGCTAGAATTACCATCGATCGATACAACCATCGTTGTAGCGATCGATTGTATGAAAGGTGTATCGATCGATTAAGACGAAAGTCGTATCGATCGACTCTTTTCCGAGATAAACAAACGACAGTTGAGATCCGGGATCTAGTAAAGGAGACCCTACTGGTCGTACCAACTGATTGAGTTCAAGGACTAAAGCCCTATTGTCACTTTCAAACTGCATAAATTCATACCTGAGAAATACTTGAATCTAGCTATCCTCCTCATTTAGAAACAAACTTCACTTCATTTACTGAACAATTCCCTTGTTCACATTAATATTTACTGCTTTAAAACATATAAAACCTTAAGTCTATTTTTAATTCTATTTAATTAAGCCTTGAAGTAATCCTAGAGTCCTTGTGGATTCGATCCCTAAGTACTGCATCTGAACCTCTTATTTGAGAGAGTAATTCACTTTTTAGGGTGATTTGAGTGATATCAAATTTGGTGCCGTTGCCAGGGACTCTTTCTTATTACTTTTAGATTTAATTTAGGATTTAGCATAGACTTTGTTACTTTTGCTAATTTTTCTATTCTTTTGTTTTACAACAAAAATGATGGAGAATAGAGATATCGGCCAACCATCGATCGACACGGAACACTGTCAATCGAGCGATGCAGATACTGAAGAATCGATCGTTTCATCCGGAACGTTATCGATCGATACCACCCAGCCGGAAGCAGGTAAGTACCCTCTTACCGATGCTAATAATGAGAAAGTAGTCCAAACTGAACCAGTAGGTCAATCAAGCAACACTTCTAGCCAAACTAATGAAAAACAGGTGACTGAATCCCTGTTAAGACAATCTCTACCTTGAACGTAGGTAAAGAGATTAAATTGCCCTTGCAAGACTACTTAAACCCCGATAGGACCTATTCCAATAGGTCCGCTATCAGAATACCTGACGACGTCACCTCGAAAACCAAATTTAATGCTGACTATTATAATATGATGCGTCGAAACCCTTTTAAAGGATCTTCTTTAGAACATCCACAAGACCACATCGAGGGTCTAGAGGAATTGTTTCCAGACGAGTATATTCGTTGCAGACTTTTCCCATTTTCATTAGAAGGGGGAGCCTTGAGATGGTTAAACTGTCTACCAAGAGGATCCCTGACTAGCTGGAAAGAGATTAGAAATGCTTTCCTTAAGCAATTCTTCGACGATACTCGTTATTGGGAAGTAAGGAGGCGAATCTCTACTTTCCGTCAAGATCCTCAGGAATCATTCAAAAATGCATGGGGAAGATTCAAGAGTTACGAACTCGAATGCCCCCACCATGGTTATCCAGAACCACAATTTCTTAAGATCTTTTATAAAGGTGTTATTCTGAGCTATAAGACAACGCTTGATACAGCAAGCGAAGGGAATTTCGTTACTAGAAATACTATGGAAGCAAGACGTCTAATCGAAAACATGGCAAGAGGAAGATCCTATGAAGAAATGGATGAAGAAAAAGAGAAAGAAAAAACTATAGTCTCAATAGAAAATACTGAGTTAGCTGAAATAAAAAATTACATAAATTCGCTTCATTCTCTTCTGACAGATCAAAATCCACCTAATCTGTGCCAGTACTTCCATAAAACTCCTCCTATATCAGATGATGAGCTCGACTTTATAGAAGGATTAGATGATACTAATCCTCATTCTGTGTTTAACGTCGACAGCTTTACACGAGACTATGAAATCTGTATACAGTCTCGTACTGGAAGAGAAAAGTACAATCTAAAGCATGCTCTTACAGGAAACCGTAAAATGAAATCCGAATTCAACGGGAAAGTAAATATTGTTTACGGAGAGCTAAATCAGAAGATGGATTCTCTAATTGAACACCTACGGGGAATGGAAGACAAAATTGCTAACCTTGCAACAACTCTAAAAAGAGAGACAGGTCGTCTTCCTGGAAGGACCGATGCTAATCCTGGAGCAAAATGCCAGGCATATGCCGTGATGTTAAGAAGCGGAAAACGCCTTGAAACGAATCGCAGAGAAGATGCCAGAAATAAAAAATTCATCGATAACGCAGGAAAAAGCAATTCCAACCCCATAGAACTTCTTGATAACGACTCCGACTCAGGAACATCAGAACAAAGGAAAAATTCTTCAAATAAAAAGAATCAAGGGAAGACTATAGATTTAGACAAAGAGAATCCCGGTGCCGAAGTTGAAATGGACCATCTGGACGAACCAAATGTCGATCGATCCTCTGGGAAGGAAATCGATCGACCGTCTAGCAGCACTGGCAATAGCAATACACAATCTACCGGGACTGAAAGAATCTATAGAGCTCCTCCCCCATTTCCTCCAAACAAACCACGAACTAAGAAAGCATTGGAACATGCAATCTGCAAAAAGGCTTTCGATAAAATCACTTTCGAGACGTCCCTCAGTGACGCTCTTAAGATAGCCCCTTCGGTGAAAAAGTACGTAAAAGATATGATATCCTCAAGTGGAGAACAAAGCGTCATGCTGGTGTCAGAGGAAGTAAGTGCGATAATACAAGGAGGGACTTCAATTAAAAGGTCTGACCCTGGTAGTTTTGTCCTAGATTGTAAGATACAAAACACACGTTTTCCTCGATCTCTTTGTGATCTTGGCTCTAGTGTAAACCTCATGCCACACTCTGTGGCAGTTTCACTAGGTTATGATGTATTTGTCCCAACGCCTATCACATTAGTTCTAGCTGATCATTCTATTAGGGTACCTGGGGGAATCCTGGTAGATATGCCAGTCAAAATTGATGATTGCTTCATACCAGCAGATTTTGTCGTACTCAAGTAAAAACAAGTGCCGAAAGACCCCCTTATATTAGGTCGGCCCTTTTTAGCTACAGCAGGAGCAATAATAGATTGTAGAGGAGGAAAGATTGATTTAAATGTCGGAGATATATAAATGAACTTCGACATGGAAAAACTATTAAAATGTCCTCTGATAGACGATCATGCCTTTTACACAGAAGAAGATTCTGAGCTGGAAAAAGAATACCTTACGGATATATGTGCTACCAATTCATCAGAAGACACATTCACCCCTGATGAACAAGAAATTCTGAACGTAGATAGCAGAACAGAAGATTATGCGAACCTTATGGACGCAAGTATCGAAGATGCAAATGATGAAAATGATGATTCTGAAATCATTACGGATCATTTCCTTAGGGAAACTATTGAACGTTCATTCTCTTCATCGACCAAATGGACTAAAGAAAAAGCGCCCAAGGTGGAACTGAAACCACTTCCAGCTGGCCTGAAATATGCATTCCTTTGCGATAAATCATACCCTGTCATTGTTAACGCTAATCTCACGAATGGAGAGCTTGCACTTCTTTTAAACAAGCTGCGTAAGTATCGGAGATCGGGTATTCTCTAGATGATATTCCCGGAATAGCTCCTGATCTTTGCATGTACCGCATCCACCTCGAAGAAGATGCAAAAACATCTATAGAACAACAAAGAAGACTCAACCCAAACCTAAAAGAGGTAGTGAAAAAGGAAATAATTAAACTTCTGGATGCTGGAGTTATATATCCTATCTCAGATAGTAAATGGGTAAGCCCTGTGCATGTTGTACCAAAGAAAGGTGGGATCACAGTGGTTAAAAACGATAAAGATGAACTTATCCCCACACGCACTGTCACTGGACATCGAATGTGTATTGATTACAGGAAACTGAATGCTGCTACTAGAAAAGACCATTTTCCTTTACCTTTCATCGATCAAATGCTTGAAAGACTGGCTAAATATTACTGTTTTCTTGACGGATATTCGGGATTTTTCCAAATACCGATACTTGTCCTTAAGGAACATTTGCATATCGCAGAATGCCATTTGGACTATGTAACGCACCAGCCACTTTCCAACGCTGCATGATGTCAATATTCACAGATATGATCGAAGATTTCATGGAAGTCTTTATGGACGATTTTTCGGTTTACGGATCAAGTTTTAAGGATTGCTTAGACAACCTGTGCAAGGTATTGGAAAGATGCGAAGAAAAGAATCTTGTCCTAAATTGGGAAAAATGCCATTTCATGGTAAACGATGGTATAGTCTTTGGACATAAAGTTTCCGCAGCAGGAATAGAAGTAGACAGAGCCAAAATTGAAGTAATGACTGGTCTACCGGCACCCACAAACGTTAGAGACATACGAAGTTTCCTTGGACATGCTGGATTTTACAGACAATTCATACAAGATTTCAGTAAAATTGCTAGACCCCTGAACAATCTTTTGTGCAAAGAAGTTAAATTCGATTTTACGCCATAATGTAAGGAAGCTTTCGAAGCGCTGAAGAAGTGTCTTATAACTGCCCCAGTCGTACAACCACCCGATTGGAATCTCCCTTTCGAGATTATGTTCGATGCGAGTGATTTCGCAGTTGGAGCAGTTCTAGGACAACGAAAAGATAAGAAGCTACACGCTATATACTATGCGAGTCGCACACTCGACGAAGCCCAACGGAATTACTCTACCACAGAAAAAGAGTTGCTAGCAGTGGTCTATGCTTTCGAAAAATTCCGCCAATACTTAGTTGGAGCACATGTTATAGTCCACACTGATCATGATGCCATCAAATATTTAATGCAGAAGAAAGATGCTAAACCAAGACTAATAAGATGGATCTTGTTACTCCAAGAGTTCGATATCGAAATCAAAGATAAAAGAGGAGTAGACAACGGTGTCGCTGATCATCTTTCCAGGATTCGAATTGAGGATAAAGTTCCTATAGACGATTTCTTTCCCACAGAGAATATAGCTCTTTTGGACACATCATTCATAGGTCACATATCGCTCATATCTGACGGATTGCTGGACGAATCAAATGGCAAATTGACGACTGACACTACTGATAAAAGATCAATCATATCCATCAGCGACAGAACATCAACAGAACTTATTGACATACCAATTAAGGTTGCTTGTAATGCTTTGAATCATAATATATCTGATGTCTCTCTACAAGAAGCAAACGCGATTAGACGGAATATCAAAGATCGACCTTGGTATGCCGATATAGTCAACTATTTAGCCGCTGATTTTGAACCAGAAAATTTAAAAGGTTATGAAAGAAAGAAATTCTTTGGAGACTCGGTTTTTATTCGGTTTAATCGGTTTTAAATGTTTATGGGGATATGGGGATTTTAAAGAAAAATAAAATGAAATAGCACCTTTCCGTTCGTTATCACTCCTTTAATTGTTGGATTTAGTCAGAAGTTAACTCGTTTGCCTTAATTTCAGATGCCGCCGAGGAGAGCTACCCATGCTCAGATTGCTAGAGATGCTAGAGAGGCTCATGATGAGCATGTTCAGCCCGCAGTTCCGCAGCCCAAAGTTCCTCAGGTTGACCAGGAGGCTATGAGACAGATGGTTCATGATGCTGCTAGACAGGTTGCTCAGGAAGCAGTTCAGCAGATTGCCCAAGAGGCAACCAGGCAAGCCACTCAAGAGGCTGCCCGAGTAGCTTCTCAGGAAGTTGCTCGACAGATGGCTGCAGCTCAGCAGGTTCCGCAAGGTCCTCAGATTCATGTGCAGCAGGGTCCGCAGATTCATATGCAGCAGGTTCCGCCCGTTCAGGTTCAGCATGATCATCAGGTTCCAGCTCAGCAGGCCCCAGCGCCACAGTATCCGCAGGTTCCTATTCAGCCGGCTCCAGGTGTCTTTCAGGTTCCGCCGCCGCCACCCGTCATTCCAGTGCATGTGCCCGAGGTTGATGAAACATTTATCAGGGTGTTGTCACAGATGAAGTATGTGAACTTGGAGCATTTCAGTGGTACGACGGACCCTACACTTGCTCACGATTGGAGGGACAGTTTGGATAAGTGTTTGAACACTATCTCATGCCCACCAAGGCACAAACTTAGGATTACTGAGTTATATTTACGCGGAGATGCAGCAGTGTGGTGGGATGGAGTGCGAGTGATGCACCGTGGCGAGATGACTTATGAGGATTTCATGTATGCTTTCAACAAGAAGTATTTTCCAAGAGAAGCTTTGGATGAGAAGAAGAACGACTTTGAGAGTTTGAGGCAGGGTGGAAAGTCTGTCAGAGAGTATGAGCATGAGTTTCGCCAGCTTCACCGATTTGCGGGTAATGGTATGGATGAGGAGGATCTTATCAGGAGGTTCTTAAAAGGGATACGAGTAGAACTTCACGGTAGGTGCAGTATGGTCACCTATGCCAGTTTGGAGGATCTGGTAGAGAAGGCCGTTGTGCAAGAGAAATGTATTGCAGCAGAGCAGAAGTTCAACAAGGCAGCTCAGCCTAAGACCGGAGGGACTTCCGGGTTGCAAAAGAGGACCTTGGATCAGTCAGGCATCCAGTGCTTTCATTGCGGGAAGTTTGGACATAAGAGTAGGGTTTGTCGAAGCAGGTTAGCCGTGCCCGTGTTGCACAGCCAGTAGCAGTGGCAGCAGCCCCAGTAGTGGCAGTTGGGAACTGCTTTGGCTGTAACCAGCCGGGTCACATGATCAGGGATTGCCCGAGGAGGGGCAATGCAGCGCTTCCACCACCACCGAAGCGTCTAGCCATCGCTCCACGTGTGTTTACAGTTGGAGATGCCCAGGGAGCCGAGCCGATAGCGGGTATGCATCTTATTCATACTTGTTGTGTTTGAATATTTTGGTTTGTGGTTATCATGTGTAGTTAGTAAAAATCTTGTGTAGGATTGGTTTCGGTTGGAGGTGAGTCAGCTCACACCTTATTCGACTCGGGAGCTTCTCCTAGTTTCGTGAGTCCGCGTTTGGTCAAGTCGTGGTCTTTCCGGGGTGTCTTCGAACCGAAGGCTAAGCAGATTCAAACTGCCGGCACCGAGAGATTGGAAGCGATTGGAGTTCATCGTGATGTACCAGTTATGCTTGGAGGAGTTGATTTGCTCGGAGATTTGAAAGAGATGGAGATGACCTTCTACGACGTCATACTTGGGATGGATTGGTTGACGCGACATCGAGTTGTATTAAATTGCCCGGAGGCAAGAGTTAATATCCCGAGAGCAGAAGGGAAAATCACATTTGAGGGAATCCAGTCACACCAGGGATGGTACAAGCCGAGGAGGCAATCCGGAGGGGTAGTTAGGCCTTTCTGGCCACCATAGAAATGGTGGAAGAGACGGAGGCGCCATACCTAGGAAATATTTCCGTGGCTGCGGAGTATGCAGACGTGTTCGAACCATTACGGGGACCCCCACCACACCGGAGTAATGCTTTCACGATCGAACTAGAACCCGGAACCGCTCCGGTATCCAAGGCACCCTACCGACTGGCGCCTGCAGAAATGGCGGATCTCAAGAAGCAATTGGAAGAGTTAGTAGAGAAAGGATTCATACGTCCGAGCAGCTCGCCGTGGGGCGCGCCAGTGCTGTTCGTGAAGAAAAGGATGGGAGCTTACGACTTTGCATAGATTACCGAGGATTGAACAAGGTGACCGTCAAGAACAAGTACCCCCTTCCCCGCATAGATGAACTTTTGGACCAGCTAGGAGGAGCCACCTGGTTCTCAAAGATTGACCTCGCGTCGGGGTACCACCAAATTCCCATCCATGAGGAGGATGTTAGGAAGACGGCTTTCCGTACCCGGTACGGGCATTATGAATTCGTGGTAACGCTTTTCGGCCTAACCAATGCCCCAGCAGCCTTCATGGGACTAATGAATGACATCTTTAGAGAGTATCTGGACCATTGCGTAATCGTCTTCATCGACGACATTTTGATCTACTCTAAAAGCCGAGAGGAACACGAGCAACATCTGAGAATGGTGCTGGACAAGTTGAGGGAACACCAGTTGTATGCCAAACTCAGTAAGTGCAGTTTTTGGCAACGGAAGATCGGATTCTTGGGGCATGTGATTTCGGAAACGGTGTAGAGGTGGACCCCAAGAAAATAGAAGCGATCGTGAAATGGCCAGCACCTGGTACTGCCACCGACATCCGGAGTTTTCTCGGATTAGCAGGGTACTATCGAAAGTTCGTTGAAGGGTTCGCGGCAACGGCTAAACCGCTCACCCGCCTTACGGGTAAGGAGGCTAAGTTCATGTGGTCGGAAGCGTGCGAAGAGGGGTTCAAACGACTGAAGGAGGCTCTGACCCAAGCCCCGGTATTGGTACTACCGAGACCAGGAGTACCCTATACCGTGTACATAGATGCGTCAGGAATGGGGTGGGCTGTGTACAAATGCAAGAAGGACGGGTGATCGCCTATGCATCCAGACAGCTACGGAAACACGAGATTAATTACCCGACCCATGACCTCGAATTGGCAGCAGTAGTTTTTGCCCTCAAGATCTGGCGATCCTACCTGTATGGAGAGAAAGTACAAGTGTACACGGACCATAAGAGCCTGAAATATGTCTTCACCCAGGGGGACCTTAACTTGCGGCAGCGCAGATGGATGGAATTATTAGCGGATTATGACCTGAGCATTGATTACCATCCCGGGAAAGCCAACCTAGTGGCGGATGCCCTGAGCCGAAGGAAAGCAGATGTGTCAGGAGCAAAGGAAACTCAAGAGCTAGTTGCGGTCCTAGCAAACTTACGCCTATGTGCGACGACTGTGGACGAAGACGGGGCGGGATTGGAGGCAGTGGAGCAAGCCGACTTGCTCAGTCGCATTAAGAAGGCTACCGGGTAACCGGTAATGGAACCGTTCTGTTTAGGGGACGAGTGTGCGTACCAAGTGGGGGAGATCTGAGGACCGAAGTGTTGAGACAGGCTCACCAGTCGCGATTCTCGATTCATCCCGGAAAGACGAAGATGTATCAGGACCTGAAACAATATTATCATTGGGAAGGGATAAAGAAAGACGTGAGCGATTGGATATCCCGGTGTCAGACCTGCCAGCGAGTCAAGGCGGAACGGGGAGTTCCCGGGGGACTACTACAGGGATTACCCCTACCACAGTGGAAATGGGATATGGTGACGATGGACTTTGTTACGGGATTACCGAGAACCTCCGGAAATAAAGACGCAGTGTGGGTTATAGTCGACCGCCTGACCAAATCAGCGTATTTCCTACCAATCAAAACCACATATAAGACAGAGGATCTGGCGCGGGAGTACTTGAACACAATCGTGAGGTTGCACGGAGTACCGGTGAGTATAGTGTCTGACAGAGACCCCAAGTTTACCTCCAACTTCTGGCAGGCCTTCCAAAAGGCATTGGGGACCAAAGTCCACCTGAGTACCGCATATCACCCCCAAACAGACGGACAGTCCGAGCGAACCATAAGGACATTGGAGGACCTACTCCGGTCAAGTGTCCTGGATTGGAGAGGAAGGTGGGGCGAACACCTACCCCTGGTTGAGTTTTCCTACAATAACAGCTACCACGCAAGTATTGAAATGTCCCCCTTTGAGGCATTATACGGTCGACCATGTCGCACCCCCTTGTGTTGGACCGAAGTGGGGGAGGAGCGCGCTATGACACCCGAAATGGTCAGGGAAACGGTAGAACAAGTGGAACTACTCAAGGAAAAGTTGAAGGAAGCGCATGACCGACAGAGGAGTTACACAGACAAACGGAGGAAGGATTTAGAATTTGCAGTGGGAGATGAGGTGTACCTAAAGATGAGGATTTTCCGGGGAAGTGACCCAAACCGGAAGTTGAAAAAGTTGAGGCCTAGGTATATGGGCCCATACGTGATTACGAAAAGGATTGGTGCGGTTGCATACCGGTTGGCACTACCTCTGGAACTCTCAGACTTCCACGACATGTTTCACGTGTCGGTACTGCGAAGAGTAGTACGAGAACCTGAACTAATCCTACCTCAACCACCTGAGGACACGCAAAAGAACCTCACCCTGATCAGCAAGCCCGTAAAAATTGTGGAAGAGAAGGAAGTAAACCATCGGGGGAGGAAGACAAGAATGGTGCTAGTCCGATGGGAAAGGGACGGAATCTATGAAGATGTGTGGGAACCTGAATCGCAACTACGGAATAGTCATCCCAGGATGTTTGAGGATCGGGAAAGAAATTAGGAGGAAAACCAGAATTCGGGGACGAATTCGTCCCAAGTGGGGGAGAGTTGTAACATCCCGGGCCCGGCCCAAAATGAAACCCGAGAACTGCAGGCCCAAGAGAGTGAAACCCTACCCAAGGCTCTCCCATTCCTTATAAAAGGGGCAGCACTCCTAGGGTTTCACCACAAGAGAGACAGCAAGCGAAGCCCTGCTCGACCAGAACCTCGCCGCCGCCTCCCATCGTCGACGACCAGGCCGCCGCCGTCCGCTCGCCAGCCGCCGATCGTCCCGCGCGCAGTCCGAGCCGTCGATCCCGAGCCCCCAGTCGTCGCCTCCTTGATTCCTTTTCTTGTAACCTTCTCAGATCTGAACCTCAAGATCCGGAGAGGTGACCATCTCTTTTCCCATTTCCTAGAACCAGATCTACCACTTCAAGAGACTAAGGTGAGGACTTGGTTGTGAACTCGTCTCATGCTGAGTAGTTGGTCATGTCATAGTCATGTGTTAATCGGATCTGAATCATGTGTGTGTGGTGTTGCGGTTGTGGTAGCCTAGATGGCTTGTGTTATGTGATATGTGTTGATGAGTTGAAGCACCTAGATCTATTAGGGTGCTGTAAATGAAAATGAGAAGTGATAAGTGTGATCATGAATAAGAGTCTATGTGTTAAAGTATGTGAAAGTGGAAGTGAAAGTGATTGAGTAAAGTGAAAGGGTTTGAGTAAAGTGAAAGTGGTTAAGAACGAGAATGAGTTTGAGAATGTGAAAGCGGAAATGTCAATGAACTTGTTTGTAGTCCTGTTTGGACCACCGAGAACGGGTGGGTGTCTAGAGTCTAAGATGTGATGAGACCCGTGGGACAGTAGCCTAACACGAGGTACCCACGGGAAGTAACGAGGATTGCCTACCGCGAGATGCAGGATATAAGAAGATGTGGCACCTAGGATCAAGTCGAGTCAATGCCGAGTCGTGGCATAATTATAACTATTACGACCGGGTGGCGGACAGTGCCGATGGGCCAACGAGCTGCAACTCGGATAGTCATTTAGGAAGCTGAGGGGCGGACGGTTACCCGAGAGAAGTGCGCCCCTTTCAGGATAGGCTGGACGGGTAGAGAGACCCGTAAAACGGCTATAGGTCCTTACGTCTAGGTTGATTGAATGTGTAGATTGCTGTGTGGTTTAGTGCTTATTAACTTGTGACTGTGTTGACTGTTATTGGGCTTGAGTGGGTTTGTGGGTTCCTAGAGCCTGTCCTCACTGAGTATTCT
>NC_079518.1:19091575-19124865 GCF_000801105.2 Raphanus sativus | reverse complement strand
GTACTCACTCCTCCTTCATTTCAGGTACGGCTGGGAGGGAGCAGGAGTAGGAGTCCGTATGGTGCCAGTTATTTTCAAGTTTCATTTGCTTTTCGAACTATTTCCATTTGAGCTTTATTTTCGCTTTTGGATAATCTATCCTTGAGTTAAGTTTCGGTTTATGTAAGACTATCTTGAGTTTAATTAAAGAGTTTTTGAACGATTTGGGAAGTGTTTGGTTTATAAATGATCCTCGGGACAGGGATGTTACATTCGGGGTATGATCAACAGTCAAATTTCATTAGATGGATAATTAGTAAGCAGATTGGTTTGTTAAGAATAATGGTTAAATAAGAGATGATCTCAAATGAATACAATAGGATGCTAGTATGAATTTTCATTTCTTGATGTTGTGTGTTGTTATGGACTGCATGTGAATGGTTTTTGAACATCTTCATTGAGTATTTTCGTATATTATACCATGCATGTGAAAAATTATACTAGAACAAAAACACAGGACTATGATAACCATGAGAACCAGGAATTCGTAAACTTAGAAGAAAAATATTGTCCATATTTTATTTAAAATTTCTAAAAGCTTTTTCAAAAAAAATTGGATTTACAGACAGATTTAGGACTGGGCAATAATCCGGAACCCGAAAATTTGAACCGAATCCGAACCGAAAAAGCCGACCAGTTATCCGATCCGAAATTTAAAAATACCCGAATGGGTCTTATAGGTGGTATAAAAAATCCGAATCCGATGTGTTATTAATAGTCAATATAATATTTTGAAATATATATAAAGTATTTTAATTATTAAATTCAATATTTGTGGTAATATGATATAGATAATATGTATTAAAATTTTAATAAATGCCTTAAGTACACAATTAGTTATAAATAAGTATTTTATAATTTGTTAATTATAATCAAAAGTCTACTCTTTATAAAGAAAATACACATTGTTTACAAGTGATATTTATTTTCATGCTTGATTTAAGATTTTATTAATTTTAAGTGTAATAAATAATTTTTATTTAGTTTAGATGTTTTTCTTTATGTTTTGCGTCAAAATTTTGCTTTTTACTTCGGTTATAAACCGAACCCGTATGATATATGGCTACTTTATGGGTTTTGGGACGCAATACAATTTTGAATTGAACCTGAAGTGTTATTATCCAAACCCGACCCGTACTAATAAACTTTTAGTAAAGCATAAACCAGAAAATCCAAAAAATCCGATCCGAACGCCAACGGATGCACGAATGCCCAGGCCTAGACATATTGATTGGTAAAGAGTGCCAAAATTGTATACATGTATGATGGATGCGAAAAAGGACGAGACATAGTAAATTCAAAAAGGCTCAACAACCAAAGCAATAAAATAAAAGGAGAAATTACATTGGAAATAGAAGAAAAGTGAACAAGAAATGTAGCAGGCGCTTATAAAACATAGTTATGGATTATGTTTAAACACTCGGGAAAGCATCTTAGAATGAACGGTGTTGTCTGAATATTACAGAGGGCTCATAAAAGCAAAACACCGAAGTTGAGACACCTCAGAACAGCTACGACGGATTCAAAAGCCTAGGATGGTATCAGGCTGAGCAACGGTAAGATGGAAATCCATGTGTTCTATCAAAAATTGACGAACAGTGGAGAACTTGGCGTCTTTTTCTAAGTTTTCGTCTTTAGAGATTACAAGGACATAGAGTGGTTCATTACTTTCATCACTACAGGTCTGTGCCCAGAAAATGATGTCTATTAGCATCATGCGGATTCTGGAACCTCTATCCCCTGGCATAGTATATCAACAGAGATGTACATATTAAGTAACAATAAAAAAATAAAAGGAGAGAAAAGAGGTTATGAATTCACCTCTAAGTAAAATGGGGATAATTCCATAGTTGCAATACTCTTGAAGCCGTTCATCAGAGAATTGATTCTTATCACTATAGAAAGCACTGGTTGACACCATCCCATGATAACCTTCGTGCCGTAAATGGAATCTAACTTTCTCTTTGATTTCCTTTGGTTCATGGATTGGCATATCATCAAAGTCCACGATGACATGTATGGATGTCACTGCCACGTTCCACAAAAAAAATGAAAATTTACGAAAAATCAGACAGTGAAAAATATACAACGAATTGGATCTATTAATTTTAATACCGCATTATTGATCAGATGCGATCTAGTCTGTATCTAAACAACCTTTACATACGAATTCGAATGTGACAGATCGATCAGATGAAACCTAATTAAAACTACAAAACAATTCGAGTAAAAAAATATCTTACCAGAATTTTACTGCCGAGATCTTCGAACCCCGGTGTGAATTTCCGGTAGGGCTCATCGAGAAAATTTGAGACGCTTACGATTGGAAGCTATTTGTTGAGACGGTCGCCTCTGTGAGTTTAGGGTTAGATCTGTTCTAGAAATCACGCCCTCTCCGTCTTTCTACCTATACATAAAAGACGTTACTGGGCTGATTCAAAAAGGCCATTTGTCATAATTTGCCTTTTGTTCTATTTCTTTAAGAAATTTAATTTTTATATTTATGTTTTTCTGTAACCATATTTGTGTTTGATATTAATTTAATTTAATATAATCTTTGTAAATTCAATATGTACACTTGTACCATATGCATTTTAGAAATTATTTTAAATTCTATTCCTAAAATTTGTATCATATTATATTATTTTAAAGTTACATAACATAATTAGTCAAGAATACCCATACTTATAAATCTAATTTTGAAAAACTTTTTGAAGAATGTTTAAAAAAAATATTTTTTTAATATATCATGCTAATATATATATGAGGTAATAAGAGTTACCAAATAGGTTTTTGGGTACATAACATATACGAACCCGAAATGTAATTAATCGAATATGTACGGGTAACCGAAAAAACTAAAATTAACATAAAACTCTATTAACTATTTTTACAAATTTTCTACATTTATAAAAAATTTTCTATTAAAATATTTTTTGTATTATAAATTAGTTTACAATCTAGATCTCAGTCAAACGGTAAATCCAGTGATAAGATATAATAATCCGGTCTAGATTTTAAGAAAAATTGTATATTAAAATTAATTTAACTACTAAACATAGTTCATCCACGGTCAATTCAGTAACCCTAATAGCCAAAAAGTAGTCGCGGAAGAATTTGTGCGAAACATAATATAAGGTTGTTCATATGGTAAAACCGAACCGTACCGAACCAAAAATAGACAATATGGTTGGTTTTGATATATAACATATAAACCAAAATGGATATGATTTATAAAAACCGTAGGATTTGGATATGGTTTGGTATATAACCAATTAAACCGAATAAACCAAACAAATCAGATCAACTAAGAAATTGGTAAATATGTATATATTTTATAACGACATAAAAAATCTATTTGTTATATAAGTTAATTTTTTAATAATTATTGTCATATTTTTATAGTAATAAAAAAGTCCTAATTTGTAAACGACTTGAACTATAATTTAATAACAATTCATCGTAACCGAGATTTCTTATTTTCTTAGTTTTTGTTTCTAATAATTTTGTTTTTATTTTATCATTTGCTAAGTTGAAGTGGACATTATAAATGTGATGGATAACAATTAGTCAAAATTATTCATAACTTTTTATTATCTTTAAACAAACATAGTCTCGTATTCAGTCGAAGAAGCATGAATTCGATGAACACTAAATATCGAAGGGTGGAAAAAAATTCTTTCATGCTTCTGTTGTTTTTTATTTTTATTTTTAAAATATTGAGCTTTGATTTTATTTTTAGATTTGATTATTTTACTTGATGGTAGAAGCATTTTTATTTTTTGTTATTTTATTTGGAACATTAAAATATTTTTGATAAAAGAATGCTTAGACAACATGACTCTAAAATTCATATAATATATTTTGGAATTAAATAATTATATCGTTTGGTATAAAACCGAATAAACTGAAAATCAATGGTATATAAACCAAACCGAAGTGAAGTAAATATGGATTTAGAATGGTAGTTATATTTTACTAACCGAAATACCGGAAAACAAAAAAAAATCAAACCGATATCCGAATTGAACACCCTAATGCGTAATGTGTGCTTTTAAACATGGCCTAACGAGTTAATAGAAAATCGGGAAAATTGGGAAGTACTCGAACTTTATTTTTAGCATATTAATATCATTAATATTTATTTACATAATATATCTGATGCGGCCATCAAACCAGTGGTTGAACCAGAGGTCAACCAAGCATTCCAAACCGGCCACTTTGGAGGTACCAGCAACATAGGTCCAGTTTACGGTATATATCTCGACAACCAAAGGAGGTTTGGAGTGAAACAAATTTTAATGGACTCTAAACTCAAGATGGAGTCTAGCCCAATTGAAATTTCCAGAAAAGCTTACCGGACTAAGGATTTATGGATTTTACAAACTGGAGGTTCTCCAGCCTATCCATCTGCGAGTACCCGACTTTTGAAGGAGATTCAAGCCCAATGAAGAAGCGGCCTGAACCAAAGCCAATCATAGGATTTAAGAGGGATCTCTCATCTTTCCAGAAAGCCCAATATCAGGAGAAATGGCCACGGAAATTAGGAGTTACCCACTTTGCCAGAACCGGTCAAACCAGTTCTACACTTGCCTCAATTGGAAGCTAACCGGTTCAATCAGCTTCAAACCATACATTGGCGTACTGGAGATCATTCCAACCAATCAGGAGGTATTCCAGGAGTCTTTAGCTACACCAGAACCCAGGAGATCAGTTGGTTCAATGGAGACTCACTTAAATCAAACCGGAGCTATTTATGGAAAGATTGGACAATCTTTCGGTTTGATCATTTCCAAGCCAATCAATTCCGACCAGAAGACAACCAGACTAAACCAAGGCATCCAGGAGATATTATGCACAAGCCAAAAGAGTTCTATGAGCTCATTCCATGCACCAGCCCCCATTGGATCAGGAGGATCCTCATTTACACCATTTTGCCTTATTTGGAGAAAACCGACATTAAGCTGGAGCTAAGCTGGAGCTAAGCTGGAGCCGGAGGTTGAGAGCTAAGGACTTTTACCAAAGAGGTCACGGTGACGAGGAAGCTCACATCGTAACAGAAGGACCGCAGGACCCGGTGAAAGGGAAGCTGTTGCAGATCCCCCAATAAACAGAGAAGATCTCAGGAACCAGTTGGCGACGATCAAGCGGAACCTGAGGCTATTTAAAGAGAAAGCAAGTCAAGAAAGGAGATCTATTGAACCCATATTCCATTCGATACTCTGAAAACATTCTTATGGTTGTAACATTCTTATAATCTTTGTATTCATCAAGGATCATCTCTTGTAAACGTTCTTTTACGAAAAATCATTAATACAAATTGAAGTTCATTCAACAAGTTCTTACGGGATTCAGCCCACGATTATCTTTCCCTAATCCTTTCCTAAACTATAAACCTGACCTAAAATCAGGAGGTGAGTTTAATCCCTCACAAGTAGCACATTGAGTGACACTGAGAATCTCAATAAAACTGAAAAGTTGAAGAGGAGAAGGATATACCCGACTGATCAGTGTGCTGAGATGCAGAAGCAGGGGAGATACAATAAAGTAAACAATGAAGTTCTGGATTTGATCCTTGTTTAGTTTACCAACGAGGTTGTCAAGACAAGAAACAGGTGAAGTCGTTTCTTGGACAGCAACATTGGCGGCGACAGCAGGAGGCTTTGTTTGAGGAGGCTTATCAGTGTTCCATTTCCCCTTCTTCCAACCAACTGGGTATCCATGGAGTTTGTAGCATCGATCAGCAACGTGACCTGTGTTCCCACAATGAGAACACACAGCGCCAGGCTTCCTTTGAAACGCATTGACCACACTCTGGGTGGAAGCATTTGAGTCACCAGCAAGAGCACCAGAAGTAGCAGAGTTAGAAGGTGAAGACAGTGTTGTAGACTGAGAAACACCATGACTAACTTGAAAGGCAGCTGGAGTGATGACGGAGTTAAACTGACGCTGGATATCATCTTGATCCAAGATGTTGCAAATCTCATCCAGGTCAGGTAGTGGTTTACTCATGAGAATCTGACTACGGATGATAGAATATTTCTCATTGAGTCCAGCGAAGAACTTGATCGTTCTGCTTCGTTTGACCTTAGCTTTGGCTGCACGTTGACTGAGACAGCTCGTTGTGTTGCAGCAAAGACAGATTTCAGGAGATTCTGTGCCGTCCAAGTTATCCCCAAGAGTCTTAAGATTGGTGTAGTACCCAGACAAATTGAGAGAACCCTGACGAAAATTCTGTATCTGTTGAATCAACTGGAAAGTCCGAGGGAGGTTTGTCTTATGAAAACGATTGTGGAGGTCAGTCCATAACTCAGTCGCATCATGAAAAAAAATACTACCATAGATTTGAGGAGAAACAGAGTTGAGAAGCCACAATTTTACCATACTGTTGCAACGAGACAAAATCCAAAAGAGAGGAGTAGCGGAATCAGGACGGGGAAGAGACCCATCAACAAACGCGATCTTGTTCTTTGCATCGAGAGCAATCTTCATCGCAGAGCACCATTGGGTATAGTTGGAACCATCAAGGTTAATGAAAACGATTAACAACTTGGGGTGGTCGGCATGGTGAAGAAACAGCGGCAAGTGAACGCTATTTGAGTTCATGACGGTGGCTAACGCATGCGAATCCGGAGAAAACAGAGCAACAACGGCTTCAGAACGTGAAGAGGAGCCACCATGTTATGGATTCGAGCTACCAGCACGATTGGAACAACCAGTTCGGCGAGAACGACGGAGGGTGACCACCATCACAGCGACACATCTAGACGACAAAAGAAACAGAGGATGACGAAAGAGGACAGAACGGAGCTCGAAAAAATGAGCAGGAATCGATGTTGAGCTTGAGCTCAACGCTCTGATACCATATTATATTAGTGTTTAGAGATGAACAGAAAGGAAAGGTCTTTGTATGTCTTTCATGGAGGTGAAGAACACAAAATGACAAACGAGAGAGAGAGAGAGAGAGAGAGAAAGAGAGAGAGAGAGAGAGAGAGAGAGAGAGAGAGAGAGAGAGAGAGAGAGAGAGAGAGAGAGAGAGAGAGAGAGAGAGAGAGAGAGAGAGAGAGAGAGAGAGAGAGAGAGAGAGAGAGAGAGAGAGAGAGAGAGAGAATACTTTCTGTTATTTGATATTTTGTGAGCTACACACTAAATACAACTTGTTAGCTTATCCGGAACAAACCGGTTATTACACTATAATACATGGTGATAAATTCCAGAGCGATCATTAGAAAGAAGAAGACGAGGGAAAATGAGGGCAAATTAGTGATTCAGTGATTTAACAAAATCTACAACGCAAAACCGAAAAATCACAAAACTGGGCCGTTGGCCGTATCTAACCCTGGTGCATGGTCCCTTGACTCGCTAAGGACCTAGACTACATGACTATTCTTTGTTTTGTGCTCTTTCTTTTATAATTTTTCGTTTAACATGCATTTAATTTAGATAATGATGCGGCCATCAAACCAGTGGTTGAACCAGAGGTCAACCAAGCAGTCCAAACCGGCCACTTTGGAGGTACCAGCAACATAGGTCCAGTCCACGGTGTATATCTCGACAACCAAAAGGAGGTTTGGAGTGAAACAAATTTTAATGGACTCTACAGTCAAGAAGTAGTCCAGCCCAATTGGAATTTCCAGAAAAGCTTACCGGACCAAGGAGTTATGGATTTTACAAACTGGAAGTTCTCCAGCTCATCCATCTGCGAGTACCCGACTTTTGAAGGAGATTCAAGCCCAATGAAGAATCGGCCTGAACCAAAGCCAATCATAGGATTCAAGAGGGATCTCTCATCTTTCCAGAAAGCCCAATATCAGGAGAAATGGCCACGGAAATTAGGAGTTATGCCCACTTTGCCAGAACCGGTCAAACCAGTTCTACACTTGCCTCAATTGGAAGCTAACCGGTTCAATCAGCTTCAAACCAGACATTGGCGTCCTGGAGATCATTCCAACCAATCAGGAGGTATTCCAGGAGTATTTAGCTACACCAGAACCCAGGAGATCAGTTGGTTCAATGAAGACTCACTTAAATCAAACCGGAGCTATTTATGGAAAGATTAGACAATCTTTCGGTTTGATCATTTCCAAGCCAATCAATTCCGACCAGAAGACAACCAGAATAAACCAAGGCATCCAGGAGATATTATGCACAAGCCAAAAGAGTTCTATGAGCTCATTCCATGCACCAGCCCCCATTGGATCAGGAGGATCCTCATTTACACCATTTTGCCTTATTTGGAGAAAACCGACATTAATGTCCAACAGCTCTTTTCTCTTCAGACCAGGCACGACATCAGAACTTTACCAGCATCCAAGAAGGTCCCAAGAATGCTCTCTTATCCCCTCAAACCGTCCAGGTTCAAGCAAAGACACATCTCTTACTTGGAGCCAAAATCCCACAAAAGGCTCAAACGGCTAGTTTTTCAATTTATTGCTTTGTCTTTGATTTGTTTCCTTTCTTTTCTTCTTAGACCTTTATCACCATTGTATCTGAGCATTATATAAGCTCATAGACGTCCATTGTAGAAAGCACCCCTGAATTTTATGAATAAAAATGCAGTTTTCTAGTTTTCTTAAAACTATTGTTTCAAGTCTTTAAAGTTTGTGAGAAGCAACTCCAGAGCAACCAGACTTATCAAATTCTCCTTTCACAGAGCTTTGTGGTGTCTATTCAATCCATTTCGTCCATCATCCCATCTGGTTGAGAGATTCAATCAAACCTTCATCCGCAATTCCACTTCATTCCATCATTTGATCAAGCTGAGAGTGATACACATCCAGCAGCTTGATTCCACCATATCTATCCTTTATCTTTGTTTATTTACTCTGATTTATTCTTCATATCATTAGCATCTCATTCATCTTCCATTTGTTTCTGTTTTGCTTCATAAAAACTCATAAAACTCATAAAAATCTATCTTCTTTGTTTTCAGGTTGAACCTCAGTTCATCAAATCTAATAGTCTGATTTCCAAACTGTATCATTTGGTATCAGAGGTCAAGCTCCTGACTAAGGTGATATCTATCCTTGCATTTCATATTTGCTTTGCATTTATAAATCCAAAAAAAAACATAAAAACAGTTTCTGCATTTTTTTGTGTTCTTGTTGCATTCAAAAAAAAAATTTATAAAAAGAGGAAGACAATTTTAAATTTCGTGTAGATCATCTAGGATTCATTTTTTTCATTAGGTTGTTTGCATTCATTGCCCAGCTCCATTTGCCATTTTTAGATTTTGTGCATTCATTTCAAAAAAAATAAAAAATTCTGCCTTTGGCATTATTTTGATTATTGCATTGAAAAGTTTTTAAAAAAAGCATATCATTTTTTAATTTCGTGCATATCATATTTGTTTCATCATTTTTTTTATTTGCATTCATAAAAAAAGTGTTTGCAATCATTTAGCTAATTGTTTTCATTTTCAAAAAGTTAAAAAAAAATCTGCATTTAAGTTGTTTCCATTTCTGTTTGCATTGCATATAAAATCTGAAAATTCAAAAAAAAAAGCATCCTAGTTCTTGTTTCATATCATATTAGTTGAACCATTTCGTGCTTGCATCAGAAAAGAAAAATAAAAAGTTTTTATTGCATAGTTTATTTCATATTGGTTCATAATTGCATATTTTCTCGGTTTAGATTTCAATAGCTTGCATTAATTCATTTGGTCCGACCAACACTTCCCATATCTTCTTCACTTGATCTTTGAGATTTCTTTGAGGAAGAAATGGAAGTAGCAGCACAATGCCAAGCTTTACTGGCCTCTCAAAAACAGCTATTAGCTGCTATGAAAGGTGTAGAAGAACAGATTGCTCAGCTGGAGAAAAAAACAAGGCACAAGGCCAATGTCCCCATAAAGGAAAAAGAAGTAAATGATACAGCCTGGAAATCAGACTATTAGACTTGATGAACCGAGGTTCAACCTGAAAACAAAGAAGATAGATTTTTATGAGTTTTATGAGTTTTTATGAAGCAAAACAGAAACAAATGGAAGATGAATGAGATGCTAATGATATGAAGAATAAATCAGAGTAAATAAAAAAGGATAAAGGATATATATGGTGGAATCAAGCTGCTGGATGTGTATCACTCTCAGCTTGATCAAATGATGGATTGAAGTGGAATTGCGGATGAAGGTTTGATTGAATCTCTCAACCAGATGGGATGATGGACGAAATGGATTGAATAGACACCACAAAGCTCTGTGAAAGGAGAATTTAATAAGCCTGGTTTCTCTGGAGTTGCTTCTCACAAACTCTAAAGACTTGAAACAATAGTTTTAAGAAAACTAGAAAACTGCATTTTTATTCATAAAATTCAGGGGTGCTTTCTACAATGGACGTCTATGAGCTTATATAATGCTCAGATACAATGGTGATAAAGGTCTAAGAAGAAAAGAAAGGAAACAAATCAAAGACAAAGCAATAAATTGAAAAACTAGCCGTTGGAGCCTTTTGTGGGATTTTAGCTCCAAGTAAGAGATGTGTCTTTGCTTGAACCTGGACGGTTTGAGGGGATAAGAGAGCATTCTTGGGACCTTCTGATGAGGCCATCCAAGTAGAGGTTCCCATAATTAGGCGCGGTCCGACCACTAGGAGTGGAACCAAGGCCATAAGAGAAGGGTTCTCCAAGGCGGTCCAACAAATCCTAGATCAAGATGGACAAACCGGCCAGAACCAGCTACTGATTGAAGAGATGGTCCAATTGAAGATATAAGACCAAGCCGGTTCAATTGAAGTTCAAGATTCAGCCGGTCCAATCCAATTCAGATCACTTGTCCAGAACCAAGCCGGTTTCATCATCTCCACATTCAACCTTGGTTCAGAATCAATCTCCCATCCAACCGACCACATTGCTTCCGGTTCAGAGATATAGCCGACCACCAAAGTAAGTAGTATGTGTTGTACTCTTTTTCCTTCATCGGGTTTTGTCCCACTGGGTTTTCCCGATAAGGTTTTAATGAGGCAACATGCAAGCATACTATGAGCTTTGGTTTAGGCATCTCAACCAGTAACCGGTTTTCTATTTAATTTTAATTTTATTTTGGTTTAAGACTTTGGGCATTTGTCAGCCTTTTATTTCATTTGAGAGTTGGCCATTTGTCTAGGCCTTTTAAGACATTGTTGAGTCCACAAAGGGATGTCTTTATAACCCCTTGTGGCTGGCGAATTTGGATCACTTAGGTCTTTTATGAAATTTGTTTTGCCTTTGCAAAGAAAAACCTAAGTCTTTCTAGTGTGAGAAGCAAGAGAGAGCAGCCTGAATCTTATCAAGCTCCAACCACCAAGCTTGTGGCGATTCTTCATCCCATCAATCCCCCCAACGATTTGCCTTGAGAGTGATACACATCCAGCAAGGCCAATCCCATCTTCTACTCATCATCCATCCACTGATCTGTTGAGAGAGATACACATCCAGCAACAGATTCCATCACCATCTCTATCCCTTTTTATTTCTCTTGTTTTTATTTCTGTTTGCATCTTTTGTTTGATTCATTTTATAAATCTAAAATCCATAAAAATCATCTCTGTTTCTGTTCTTGTTTTATTTTCATAGTTTTGCTTCTGTTCTTCATTTTTATAAAACCATAAAAACTCATAAAAGGTTTCTTTTGTTTCAGGTACAGTTTTGGGCAGTTTTGATCCAAGCATCAAGTCCTTTCAAAACCAGTATCAAAATCGACCAGAATCTTATTCTCCAAGCCACTAGTTTGCAGCCTGGTTCCCAGCCTGTAACATTTGGTATCAGAGCTAAAGGCTCCAAAAGATTTGGTTATTTCTATCCTTTAGTTCATCTTTTTCAGTTTCTGCATTTTTTGCATCTTTAAAAAAAAATTGTTCTTTGTTGTTCTTGCTGTTCTTGGTTGTTCTTGCTGTTCATAGCATTGTTCATCCTAGGA
This sequence comes from Raphanus sativus, assembly GCF_000801105.2. Classification (NCBI taxonomy): domain Eukaryota; kingdom Viridiplantae; phylum Streptophyta; class Magnoliopsida; order Brassicales; family Brassicaceae; genus Raphanus; species Raphanus sativus. The sequence goes on along the minus strand of NC_079518.1, from coordinate 19,112,933 downwards.
TTGCTAGATCATTTCGTGGCTTGCATCATTTTTGCAACTTGTTTTTGCTGCTTGATCGATTTTTCTTTCCTAGTTTAGAAATAATTGATCATTTTGGCATTTACTTTGATTGCATTTGCATCTATCATTGAGATTGATTGCTTGCATTCATATCTGATTGATTTGCATTCATTTAATTCTGTCAATCATATTTTATAAAAAAAAAAAGATTTCAATCATCTTTAAATTCTTGATTTGCATTTAATCTTTAATCTTCTTTCTTTTTTTAACTTTTCGATTTTTAATTCTTTTCCAAGTTTAAAAAAAAAAAGATTTCAACTTTCCTTTTTAAAAGTATTTCAAAATTAATTTTCATAAAAAAAAAAGATTTGCATTCATTCATTCATTTGCATTCAAGTTTGATCTTCTTTTCTTTTCTTTCTTGTCAATTCCCTTTGCACTTGATCCTCTTGTCTTTCTTATTTTCCAGGAGATATGGGAGACTTGAATGGTGCAGCTGAGATCAACACCCAACTCCAAGCCTTGCAGGCCAGACAAGCTCAGCTCACGGAAGCCCTTAATGCCTTGACTGCACAAATGAATCTCATGGGTCAGGGAAACCGGAACCAACCCAATGGCCAGCCGGCTGCAAGAAGGTTCGGCCCTTACCTCAACCAGCCGCAGTCCGAGTCGGAGGAAGATGAGTCTGAGTATGAGCCACCAGATCGTGGAGGTGCAAACCAGGCCGCTCGAGGTGGGAGACGTGGTAGAGATGTAAGTCCTTACCAAAGGCGGGACGAAAGCCCTGACCGGAGGAGAGATCGAGACCGGAACGATGATGCGGCCTTTCAAAGAGGCAAGGACATCAAACTGAAGCCACCTACGTTCGCGGGAAAGGTCGATCCGGACGCTTACATCACATGGGAGAAGCGCATGGAATATATCTTTGAGTACTACAAGTACTCCGAGGCAAAGAAGATAGCTCTAGCCGCGGCCCAGCTTACTGATAATGCTCTATCATGGTGGGATCGAGATGTTGCTAAGTCCGGTCCAGTATGGAGAGCCCAAAACTGGATTGAGATGCGAACCAAACTCCGAGCGAGGTACATTCCATCACATTATCCTAGAGATTTACTAAAACGTTTTCGTAAGTTGTCTCAGGGAACTAAGTCCGTGGAGGAGTACTTTGAAGAGTTTGAGGCTCTAAGGAACCGATTGGAAGTGGACGAGTCTGAGGCGTCCATGATGTCTCAGTTCTTGGAGGGGCTGAACGATCGGATTGCACGGAAGGTGGAGCGCCAACCGTACGAGGACTTCAATGATCTCTTGCACTATGCCGTCCAGGCTGAGGGCCATATCAAGAGGAAGAATGCGGCCACTAGCCGGAGCAAACCTGCGTGGTCTCAACCAGGTTCCAAAGGTGCTGAAAAGAACAAATCCATAGAAGTGGAGAACCGGTTCAAGAAGAACCAAGCTGACACAACTAGAGCCGGTTCATCTGACCAAGGTAAGGGTCAAGTTCAAAATCAGAGAACTCGTGATATTACTTGTTTTAAATGTCAGGGAAAAGGACACTATGCTAGAGATTGTCCGAACAAGAGAGTGATGGTCCTTAAGGCCGATGGGGAGTACGAGTCCCAAGATGAGGCCGAGTTGGAGACAGATGCATCTGATGAGGAATTGGTCGATTATGCTGAGACTGGTGAGTTACTAGTGACCAGACGATCCCTCAGTGCACTCTTTGATCCTGAAACCGTCCAAAGAGAAAACATCTTCCATACAAGATGTAGTGTGGAACAAAAGGTATGTAGCTTGATCATAGATGGTGGTTCTTGTACTAATGTGGCTAGCAAGTATCTTGTTGATAAGCTAGGTTTGATCAAGACTCCACACCCGAGACCATACCGACTCAAGTGGCTCAATGATGAGACTGAGCTCAAGATAGCCGAGCAAGTTGTTGTGTCTTTTAGTATTGGCAGGTACCATGACCAGGTGAAGTGTGATGTTGTTCCTATGCAAGCCGGCCACATACTTCTTGGCAGGCCGTGGCAATTTGACAAGGAAACCATCCACCATGGTCGGACCAATGTCTACAGCTTCTGCCATAACAACAAGAAGCACAGCTTAGCTCCCCTTAGTCCACAAGAAGTCCATGATATGCAGAAATCAATGGACCAGGCTGGAAAGGTAAGTAAAAGCAACCTTTATATGTCTTCAGGCCAAGTTCTTAAATCTTTATCTCGTGAGACGCAGGTGCTACTAATGGTCTTTAAGGAAGGTTGTTTTGCAGGTTTTGAGGCACAAGAGCTACCTGGCGAGATGCAAGACCTCATGGAGAAGTACAAGGACGTCTTCCCTGATGATATACCCGCCGGCTTGCCCCCCATCCGCGGCATTGAACATCAGATCGACCTTGTACCAGGCGCACCACTGCCCAACCGAGCCGCTTACCGTGTTAACCCTGAAGAGGCCAAGGAGTTGGAGAGGCAGGTCCAAGACCTCATGGACAAAGGCTATATCCGTGAGAGCCTAAGTCCTTGTGCGGTCCCGGTCCTATTGGTGCCTAAGAAGGACGGAACATGGCGCATGTGTGTGGACTGCCGAGCCATCAACAACATAACCATCAAATATCGGTACCCTATACCTAGATTAGATGATATGTTGGATGAACTAAGTGGTTCTACTGTGTTTTCTAAGATTGATCTCAGGAGTGGATATCACCAAGTTCGTATGAAGGAAGGTGATGAGTGGAAAACCGCCTTCAAGACGAAACAAGGTTTGTATGAGTGGCTTGTGATGCCATTTGGCCTTACCAACGCCCCCAGCACATTCATGAGGCTTATGAACGAGGTTCTAAGGCCATACATCAGTAAGTTTGTGGTTGTGTACTTTGATGATATACTGATCTATAGTCAGAGCTTATCCGACCATGTTTATCATGTAGAGCAGGTGCTGAAGGCATTGAGGCAAGAGGGACTTTATGCTAACCTAAAGAAATGTGTGTTTTGTACTGATGAATTGGTTTTCTTAGGTTTTTTTGTGAGTTCACAGGGACTGAAGGTCGATGAAGAAAAGATCAAGGCGATCCAAGACTGGCCAACTCCGACCACAATAGGCCATGTCCGCAGTTTTCATGGTCTGGCCAGCTTCTATCGACGGTTTGTCAGGGATTTCAGTACCATTGCTGCTCCAATGACATATGTGATCAAGAAGAATGTATCCTTTACTTGGGGTCCTGCCCAAGAAGAGTCTTTTAACAAGCTTAAATATAGTTTGACTCATGCACCAGTCCTTACTCAACTTCGATAAAACCTTTGAGATTGAATGTGATGCATCAGGTACAGGCATAGGAGCTGTGCTTACTCAGGGAGGCCGACCAGTAGCCTTTTTCAGTGAGAAATTGAGTGGAGCTGCCCTCAATTATCCCACCTACGACAAAGAGCTTTATGCTCTAGTGAGATCTCTTGAAACTTGGCTACATTATCTTTTGTCTAAAGAGTTTGTTATTCATACAGATCATGAGACTCTTAAACACTTAAGAGGTCAGACCACACTCAAGAAGAGGCACGCCAGATGGTTAGAGTTTGTGGAGACTTTCCCTTATGTGATTAAGTACAAGAAGGGCAAAGACAATGTGGTGGCCGATGCACTGTCCCGGAGACACACTCTTATCTCCACCATAGAGGCTAAGATCATGGGTTTTGAGTATATTAAGGATTCTTATCTTACTGACCCTGATTTTCAAGAAGTTTTCAGGAAAACTACCAAGATGGCAGCCGGCCCATTTTACCAACAAGATGGCTTCTTGTTCAAGGAAAAGAAACTGTGCATTCCCCAAGGGTCCATGCGGGAATTGCTGGTTCGGGAGGCCCATGGTGGCGGCCACATGGGACATTTTGGTAGAGATAAAACTCTAAGTGTCCTAACCGACCATTTCTTTTGGCCAAACATGAGGAAGGACGTTAAGAACTTGTGCACCAAGTGCATTGTCTGCCTTAAGACAAAATCCATGTCACATCCTTACGGTTTATACATGCCTTTACCTATTCCTGACCACCCTTGGGTAGATCTTCCTATGGACTTTGTGCTGGGCTTGCCCAAGATAGACCACAAGGATTCCATTTTTGTTGTTGTGGACAGGTTCTCCAAGATGGCTCATTTCATTGCTTGTAACACAACCAATGATGCCACCCAAATCGCCAACCTGTTCTTCAAAGAGGTGGTTCGTCTACATGGCATGCCTAGGCCCATCGTATCTGACCGAGACACCAAGTTCTTAAGCCATTTCTGGAAGACTTTATGGGGTAAACTTGGTACCAAGCTGTTGTTCTCGACCACTTGCCATCCACAGACAGATGGCCAAACCGAGGTAGTAAACCGTACACTCTCTCAGTTATTGAGAGCTACGGTCGGTAAGAACTTAAGGAACTGGTTAACTTGTCTGCCTTTTATTGAGTTTGCTTATAACCATGCTAGACACTCTACTACTGATCTTTCTCCTTTTGAAGTTGTCTATGGTTTTCAGCCGAAGACTCCCTTGGACCTTTCTCCACTGCCCAGTCCTATTTACCGCAGTCGAGATGGAGCCCACAAGGCGGAATTTGTTAAGACTTTGCACCAAAGGGTCAAGGAGAAGCTAGAAGCACAGGCGGCCAAGGTCAAGGCGCGGGTCGACCAAAAGAGGAAGGAAGTTTTGTTCGAACCAGGAGACTTGGTGTGGTTGCACATGCGGCCAGAAAGATTTCATGAAGCAAGGAAGTCCAAGCTATCACCTCGAGGGACTGGACCCTTCCGGGTTCTTGAAAAGATCAATGACAATGCTTATAAGCTTGATCTTCCAGGTGAGTTTAAGATTTCCCATACGTTCAATGTATCTGATTTGCCCCTTTTCTTGCAGATGATGATGTTCTGAGGCCAGAACCTTTTCAAGGGGGAGGGAATGATGAGGCCATCCAAGTAGAGGTTCCCATAATTAGGCGCGGTCCGACCACTAGGAGTGGAACCAAGGCCATAAGAGAAGGGTTCTCCAAGGCGGTCCAACAAATCCTAGATCAAGATGGACAAACCGGCCAGAACCAGCTACTGATTAAAGAGATGGTCCAATTGAAGATACAAGACCAAGCCGGTTCAATTGAAGTTCAAGATTCAGCCGGTCCAATCCAATTCAGATCACTTGTCCAGAACCAAGCCGGTTTCATCATCTCCACATTCAACCTTGGTTCAGAATCAATCTCCCATCCAACCGACCACATTGCTTCCGGTTCAGAGATATAGCCGACCACCAAAGTAAGTAGTATGTGTTGTACTCTTTTTCCTTCATCGGGTTTTGTCCCACTGGGTTTTCCCGATAAGGTTTTAATGAGGCAACATGCAAGCATACTATGAGCTTTGGTTTAGGCATCTCAACCAGTAACCAGTTTTCTATTTTATTTTAATTTTATTTTGGTTTAAGACTTTGGGCATTTGTCAGCCTTTTATTTCATTTGAGAGTTGGCCATTTGTCTAGGCCTTTTAAGACATTGTTGAGTCCACAAAGGGATGGCTTTATAACCCCTTGTGGCTGGCGAATTTGGATCACTTAGGTCTTTTATGAAATTTGTTTTGCCTTTGCAAAGAAAAACCTAAGTCTTTCTAGTGTGAGAAGCAAGAGAGAGCAGCCTGAATCTTATCAAGCTCCAACCACCAAGCTTGTGGCGATTCTTCATCCCATCAATCCCCCCAACGATTTGCCTTGAGAGTGATACACATCCAGCAAGGCCAATCCCATCTTCTACTCATCATCCATCCACTGATCTGTTGAGAGAGATACACATCCAGCAACAGATTCCATCACCATCTCTATCCCTTTTTATTTCTCTTGTTTTTATTTCTGTTTGCATCTTTTGTTTGATTCATTTTATAAATCTAAAATCCATAAAAATCATCTCTGTTTCTGTTCTTGTTTTATTTTCATAGTTTCGCTTCTGTTCTTCATTTTTATAAAACCATAAAAACTCATAAAAGGTTTCTTTTGTTTCAGGTACAGTTTTGGGCAGTTTTGATCCAAGCATCAAGTCCTTTCAAAACCAGTATCAAAATCGACCAGAATCTTATTCTCCAAGCCACTAGTTTGCAGCCTGGTTCCCAGCCTGTAACATTTTGGATGCTGGTAAAGTGCTGATTTCGTGCCTGGTCTGAAGAGAAAAGAGCTGTTGGACATTAATGTCGGTTTTCTCCAAATAAGGCAAAATGGTGTAAATGAGGATCCTCCTGATCCAATGGGGGCTGGTGCATGGAATGAGCTCATAGAAATCTTTTGGCTTATGCATAATATCTCCTGGATGCCTTGGTTTAATCTGGTTGTCTTCTGGTCGGAATTGATTGGCTTGGAAATGATCAAACCGAAATATTGTCCAATCTTTCCATAAATAGCTCCGGTTTGATTTAAGTGAGTCTTCATTGAACCAACTGATCTCCTGGGTTCTGGTGTAGCTAAAGACTCCTGGAATACCTCCTTATTGGTTGGAATGATCTCCAGGACGCCAATGTCTGGTTTGAAGCTGATTGAACCGGTTAGCTTCCAATTGAGGCAAGTGTAAACTGGTTTGACCTGTTCTGGCAAAGTGGGCATAACTCCTAATTTCCGTGATCATTTCTCCTGATATTGAGCTTTCTGGAAAGATGAGAGATCCCTCTTGAATCCTATGATTGACTTTGGTTCAGGCCGCTTCTTCATTGCGCTTGAATCTTCTTCAAAAGTCGGGTACTCGCAGATGGATGGGCTGGAGAACCTCCAGTTTGTAAAATCCATAACGCCTTGGTCCGGTAAGCTTTTTTGGAAATTCCAATTGCGCTGGACTCCTTCTTGAGTGTAGAGTCCATTAAAATTTGTTTCACTCCAAACATCCCTTTGGTTGTCGAGATATACACCGTGGACTGGACCTATGTCGCTGGTACCTCTAAAGTGGCCGGTTTGGACTGCTTGGTTGACCTCTGGTTCAACCACTGGTTTGATGGCCGCATCATTCCCTTCCCCTTGTGAAGGTTTTGACCTTAAAACTGGATAACCTGATCCACCACAATAGAGCAAGTCAGGTTTCATTCTCTTTTGGGAGTTTAGAACCTTACCTTGATACAATTTTGGTTTGGTAATGGTTTGTGCATCTGGTGGCTCTTCTTTAAAGAAATGAGAAATGATCACGCCTCTGGTCTGGACATTGTCATTTCTTCTCTTCTGGAGATGATGGTTCTCCACACTTTTGGAGTTGATGGGTCTGACCATCTTTGGGACTGATTCTCCAAGCAATGAAAGAGTATCCGGTGGGATATCTTTAAAGCTTTCTTCTTTGCAGCCTGAAAAATTCTCAACATTCTGGACAAAGACCAAATGAATTATATCTAATACTGGAGATGTATGAACAGAATATGTTGTGGTCGAATTTACCATGGGTGCATCAGCATGATGAAGAATTAAATTCTTCTTTGGACAGCATTGGATTGGGGGCTGCTTTTCTTGCACCTTTTTATCTAGGCTGGTATGACCATCTTCTTGTCTTATTCCTGGATCAAAACTCTCTGGCAAAGACAAGTGAGTCATATCTGAATAATCAAGTGTAATAGATGTTTTAAGACCAGAGAAACTTCCCTTGCTGAATTTGAATGGTACTAGTTCAGCATCACTTTTAAGGACAGCATCTATTGAACACATGGTTAAGGCTTCTTCTTGCAAGACTACATCACGAATTGGATTGCCCTTTTCTTTGCTTATACCTGGGTCAAAACATCTTGGCAAAGACAAGTGTATTATACCAAAGTAACGGAATTTATAAACTGATGAAAACAAAGAACAAAGAACCTTACTTTCAGCTGTGGCAGCAAGAAATTTTATTTATTTGTTTGGCTTGTTGTCACCTTGGTCTCCTGTACCTATTTCACTTTCCCTTGGACAAGACAAGTGCATTAATCTTATCATGGAAATAATAATAGCTTTCTGATCTATAGTGAAATTTACTTCAGGTTGTGGCACTTGAACAATTCTTTGTTCAGATTTTGGTTTCACCTTGTGGTGTGGATTTTGATTGAGCTCTTGGTCTGGCTCGGCTCTTGGCACTTCAGTAAGCATAGAGCTCTCATCTGGTATCCCTGCACCAAGAATATAAAATTTTAAACCAGTATCTAAAGGTGATGTTAAACACTTACCTTGGTTTGATACTTTGATTATTGGTTTTGCTTCTTTAAGCAACAAATCATTTCTTCTAGCCTCACTTATGGCTTCCTCCTCTTTAGCAATGCCATGCTGGTAGACTGGGTCTTCTCTTTTAAGTTCATGTTCCTTAATCCCTGATACAATACCCTTTGACAAAGACAAGTGCATTATACAAGAATTTTGAACCAATAAATCTGATTGAATAAAACTCTCACTTTTTATAGATAAATCCATTTTCTCTTCTAGTGATGTTTCTTTCAAAGCTTTCTTATTTGGACAAACTACAGCAAAGTCTCCTCTTTTATGAAATTTATAACATATCTTCTCTTTTAAATCCTTAGAGTTAGAAGACTTACCTTGGCTTGGTGCCTCATCTTTCTTTGGAATTGAAATCTCTTTACTCCTTGGACATAAATCTTGAAATTTTTTTGAGTCCAACAAGGATGTGGAGATTGTGTCTCTCTGGACCTCAGTACCTGTCTTAACATCCTTTGACAAAGACAAGTGACTTATACCAGTGGAAGAAGATTCATAAACCAAATTATCAACTGTAGGACTTACCATAGCCTTTGCTTGAAGAGATGGTTTATCTAGCTCTTCTTTGGGTCTGCTCAAGGGGTCTTGGCTGACGTTTTTACTCACCTCTATGACCTTTAGGATGTCACTTTTCTGGCCTAAGTAATGGACAATGGCGTGCCCCTGGTTTGGCTGAAAGTTGGTTTGTTGAGGCAAGCTTCTTTGACCCTCCTTGTGGACAGCTTCTCTTGCTTCTTGGGAACCATGAGTTGGATACCTCCTTGGGTACTGCTCCTTGATCTGAGATCTTGTATAACCTGGTGCAAACTCATACCTCATGGCTTTCTTAAGTGCTCCCCACGTTTTGATAGTTGGCTCCTTGTAAAACCTCCTATCATCTTCTTCTTGTACCCACCATTTGAAGGCTTCTTCTCTAAGTAGATCAGTGGCATAAGCTAGCCTCTCTTCCTTCATGATGTTGTTGTAATGAAACCATTCATCAAGGTTCCTCTCCCATCTAAGATAACCTCTTTTTCCTGAAAATTTAAAGAGTTCAACTTTATTAGCAAAAGAGTTATAATCAAAATGAGAATTAACAACATTAAGTTTGGGGGTTTTAGAATTTGGATTTTTATTGATCCTTGAAGGATCTGGTGGCTTGGGCTCGACATAGACAGCCTCTGGTGCATCTCCAAATCTTCTTTCTCCTGGCTGTGGACGTTGGCCTTGTGCCTTTCTTCTTTTCCTCAACTGAGCAATCTGTTCAACCTCTTGCAAAGCTGTCAACCGTTGGCTCTTCTTTGCCATCTGACTTTGGCTGTGGGTTTCTCCTACCATGGCTTCCTGAAAACACTCTCAAAGATCAAGTGAAGAATAGGGAAGTCCTGGTTGAACCAAAATAAATCAAGTGCAATAATGAAATTTAAACTAAATCGAGAAATATGCAATTATGAACCGATATGAAATAAACTATGCAATAAAACTTTTTATTTTTCTTTTCTGATGCAAGCACGAAATTGAAAGACAAAAATGAAATGATAATAATACTATGACAAAGAAAATGAAATGCAAACTAACAATATTTTTTTTAAATGCAAGATTCAAATAAGAAACAAATATGGAATGCAGATTTTTTTGAATTTTTTAAAAATGGAAACAAATAGCTAAATGAATGCAAACAAATTTTTCTTTTCTTTTATATGATTGAAATGAATCAAACTAAACAACTGGTCGTCTCCTACTTCACACTTTTTATGGTTTTCAATTTTATGATGAACAAAGAACACAAAATGCAAAAACTGTTTTTTTTTTTTTTACTAAATGCAAAACATATATGAAATGCAAGGATAGATATCACCTTAGTCAGGATCTTGAGCTCTGATACCAAATGATACAGCCTGGAAATCAGACTATTAGACTTGATGAACTGAGGTTCAACCTGAAAACAAAGAAGATAGATTTTTATGAGTTTTATGAGTTTTTATGAAGCAAAACAGAAACAAATGGAAGATGAATGAGATGCTAATGATATGAAGAATAAATCAGAGTAAATAAACAAAGATAAAGGATAGATATGGTGGAATCAAGCTGCTGGATGTGTATCACTCTCAGCTTGATCAAATGATGGATTGAAGTGGAATTGCGGATGAAGGTTTGATTGAATCTCTCAACCAGATGGGATGATGGACGAAATGGATTGAATAGACACCACAAAGCTCTGTGAAAGGAGAATTTGATAAGTCTGGTTGCTCGTGAGTTGCTTCTCACAAACTCTAAAGACTTGAAACAATAGTTTTAAGAAAACTAGAAAACTGCATTTTTATTCATAAAATTCAGGGGTGCTTTCTACAATGGACGTCTATGAGCTTATATAATGCTCAGATACAATGGTGATAAAGGTCTAAGAAGAAAAGAAAGGAAACAAATCAAAGACAAAGCAATAAATTGAAAAACTAGCCGTTTGAGCCTTTTGTGGGATTTTGGCTCCAAGTAAGAGATGTGTCTTTGCTTGAACCTGGACGGTTTGAGGGGATAAGAGAGCATTCTTCGGACCTTCTTGGATGCTGGTAAAGTTCTGATGTCGTGCCTGGTCTGAAGAGAAAAGAGCTGTTGGACATTAATGTCGGTTTTCTCCAAATAAGGCAAAATGGTGTAAATGAGGATCCTCCTGATCCAATGGGGGCTGGTGCATGGAATGAGCTCATAGAACTCTTTTGGCTTGTGCATAATATCTCCTGGATGCCTTGGTTTAGTCTGGTTGTCTTCTGGTCGGAATTGATTGGCTTGGAAATGATCAAACCGAAAGATTGTCCAATCTTTCCATAAATAGCTCCGGTTTGATTTAAGTGAGTCTTCATTGAACCAACTGATCTCCTGGGTTCTGGTGTAGCTAAAGACTCCTGGAATACCTCCTGATTGGTTGGAATGATCTCCAGGATGCCAATGTCTGGTTTGAAGCTGATTGAACCGGTTAGCTTCCAATTGAGGCAAGTGTAGAACTGGTTTGACCGGTTCTGGCAAAGTGGGCATAACTCCTAATTTCCGTGGCCATTTCTCCTGATATTGGTCTTTCTGGAAACATGAGAGATCCCTCTTGAATCCTATGATTGGCTTTAGTTCAGGCCGATTCTTCATTGGGCTTGAATCTCCTTCAAAAGTCGGGTACTCGCAGATGGATGGGCTGGAGAACTTCCAGTTTGTAAAATCCATAACTCCTTGGTCCGGTAAGCTTTTCTGGAAATTCCAATTGGGCTGGACTCCTTCTTGAGTGTAGAGTCCATTAAAATTTGTTTCGCTCCAAATCTCCTTTTGGTTGTCGAGATATACACCGTGGACTGGACCTATATCGCTGGTACCTCCAAAGTGGCCGGTTTAGACTGCTTGGTTGACCTCTGGTTCAACCACTGGTTTGATGGCCGCATCATTATCTAAATTAAATGCATGTTAAACGAATAATTATAAAAGAAAGAGCACAAAACAAAGAATAGTCACGTAGTCTAGGTCCTTAGCGAGTCAAGGGACCATGCACCAGGGTTAGATACGGCCAACGGCCCAGTTTTGTGATTTTTCGGTTTTGCGTTGTAGATTTTGTTAAATCACTGAATCACTAATTTGCCCTCATTTTCCCTCGTCTTCTTCTTTCTAATAATCACTCTGGAATTTATCACCATGTATTGGTATAGTGTAATAACCGGTTTGTTCCGGATAAGCTAACAAGTTGTATTTAGTGTGTAGCTCACAAAATATCAAATAACAGAAAGTATTCTCTCTCTCTCTCTCTCTCTCTCTCTCTCTCTCTCTCTCTCTCTCTCTCTCTCCTCTCTCTCTCTCTCTCTCTCTCTCTCTCTCTCCTCTCTCTCTCTCTCTCTCTCTCTCTCTCTCCTCTCTCTCTCTCTCTCTCTCTCTCTCTCTCTCTCTCGTTTGTCATTTTGTGTTCTTCACCTCCATGAAAGACATACAAAGACCTTTCTTTCTGTTCATCTCTAAACACTAATATAATATGGTATCAGAGCGTTGAGCTCAAGCTCAACATCGATTCCTGCTCATTTTTTCGAGCTCCGTTCTGTCCTCTTTCGTCATCCTCTGTTTCTTTTGTCGTCTAGATGTGTCGCTGTGATGGTGGTCACCCTCCGTCGTTCTCGCCGAACTGGTTGTTCCAATCGTGCTGGTAGCTCGAATCCATAACATGGTGGCTCCTCTTCACGTTCTGAAGCCGTCGTTGCTCTGTTTTCTCCGGATTCGCATGCGTTAGCCACCGTCATAAACTCAAATAGCGTTCACTTGCCGCTGTTTCTTCACCATGCCGACCACCCCGAGTTGTTAATCGTTTCCATTAACCTTGATGGTTCCAACTATACCCAATGGTGCTCTGCGATGAAGATTGCTCTCGATGCAAAGAACAAGATCGCGTTTGTTGATGGGTCTCTTCCCCGTCCTGATTCCGCTACTCCTCTCTTTTGGATTTTGTCTCGTTGCAACAGTATGGTAAAATTGTGGCTTCTCAACTCTGTTTCTCCTCAAATCTATGGTAGTATTTTTTTTTTTCATGATGCGACTGAGTTATGGACTGACCTCCACAATCGTTTTCATAAGACAAACCTCCCTCGGACTTTCTAGTTGATTCAGCAGATACATGATTTTCGTCAGGGTTCTCTCAATTTGTCTGGGTACTACACCAATCTTAAGACTCTTTGGGATAACTTGGACGGCACATAATCTCCTGAAACCTGTCTTTGCTGCAACACAACGAGCTGTCTCAGTCAACGTGCAGCCAAAGCTAAGGTCAAACGAAGCAGAACGATCAACTTCTTCGCTGGACTCAATGAGAAATATTCTATCATCCGTAGTCAGATTCTCATGAGTAAACCACTACCTGACCTGGATGAGATTTGCAACATCTTGGATCAAGATGATATCCAGCGTCAGTTTAACTCCGTCATCACTCCAGCTGCCTTTCAAGTTAGTCATGGTGTTTCTCAGTCTACAACACTGTCTTCACCTTCTAACTCTGCTACTTCTGGTGCTCTTGCTGGTGACTCAAATGCTTCCACCCAGAGTGTGGTCAATGCGTTTCAAAGGAAGCCTGGCGCTGTGTGTTCTCATTGTGGGAACACAGGTCACGTTGCTGATCGATGCTACAAACTCCATGGATACCCAGTTGGTTGGAAGAAGGGGAAATGGAACACTGATAAGCCTCCTCAAACAAAGCCTCCTGCTGTCGCCGCCAATGTTGCTGTCCAAGAAACGACTTCACCTGTTTCTGGTCTTGATAACCTCATTGGTAAACTAAACAAGGATCAAATCCAGAACTTCATTGTTTACTTTATCTCTCAGCTTCAACTCCAACCTGATCGTTGTATCTCCCCTGCTTCTGCATCTCAGCACACTGATCAGTCGGGTATATCCTTCTCCTCTTCAACTTTTCAGTTTTATTGAGATTCTCAGTGTCACTCAATGTGCTACTTGTGAGGGATTAAACTCACCTCCTGATTTTAGGTCAGGTTTATAGTTTAGGAAATGATTAGGGAAAGATAATCGTGGGCTGAATCCCGTAAGAACTTGTTGAATGATCTTCGATTTGTATTAATGATTTTTCGTAAAAGAACGTTTACAAGAGATGATCCTTGATGAATACAAAGATTATAAGAATGTTACAACAATAAGAATGTTTTCAGAGTATCGAATGGAATATGGGTTCAATAGATCTCCTTTCTTGACTTGCTTTCTCTTTAAATAGCCTCAGGTTCCGCTTGATCGTCGCCAACTGGTTCCCGAGATCTTCTCTGTTTATTGGGGGATCTACAACAGCTTCCCTTTGACCGGGTCCTGCGCTCCTTCTTTTACGATGTGAGCTTCCTCGTCACCGTGACCTCTTTGGTAAAAGTCCTTAGCTCTCAACCTCCAGCTCCAGCTTAGCTCCTTTCACATATTGAATTCGTGATGGGCCTGTCGTGGCCTGTTATCGTCTTTTATTATTCGCTATTCAGCTATCGGGCCATATCCGGGCCCAACAGTTGCCCCCAGCTCTCGAGATTAGGTTTCGTTATTCTCGGGAGCTAGACCTAGCCGCCCAACCTAGATTTTCTTGTTGAGATCATGATTACTAGCTATCTCAACCATGTATATTCCTATCTGATCGAACGGCTGTAAGTTCCCTTCGATTAAATCGACGGTTTAGATTAAGAGGGGTTTGAAATGTAGTTTCCGATTTTCGAGACATGATGGGATATAAAGCTGCGAGTATTAACTCCATGTCTCTCCACTTCCTCCACGCCTCCGACGGTTTCCAAGGTAACTTCTCCCTCTTCCTTTATTTTACTGCACATTCTTTTTTTCTTTTCTTTTTTATTTCTCTGTTTCGAATTCGATCTTCATCCCTAAGTTCTCTAGAGAATCCATTCTTGCTCATCTCAACCCGATTCTTCTCTTTTCACCTCTCTTCTCTTTTCTCCTTACTTACGATGAGTAAAAAAGAAAGCTCCGGCGCGATTCAAATCTCCACTTCCGGTGCTCGTCTTATGAAGGTCAAACAAGAAGCCGGAGAGAAGATGAAGGACGCCGGGAAGAAGAAAGTCAAAGACTCGATCGGGGCAAGAGTCAAGAGGATGAAGAAGAAAGGTGGCAAGAGTGCCTCCTCTGGTCCTCACTTGCCGTCGCTCTTAAAGAGCCAAGATGTCGCCAACCTTATCGTTCAAGCCCACGGCAAGAGTGACCTAGCTAGGGCTTGTAACGAGGACGAAACCCCTGAAACCGTTCCAGAGGGTTGGTTCTGTGTTCATGAGAAGTACATCGCTAAGTGCCATCTTAGGTTCCCTCTCCCCACCCTCTTGCTAGACCTCCTGGATCACTATCAACTGGCCCTTCCCCAACTTTGTCCCTCGGTTATCCGAGTGATAAACGGATTCATCACTAGGGCTAAGGAGGAAGGAGTTCTTGTGGGGTTGACCGAGTTGATGAGTCTCTTTTCGATAAAGGAGATTACTTCCAAGGATGGTGGAAGCGGTACCTACTACCTCCCCGGTCGCCCAGGACTAGGCGTCTTCAAGTTTATGGGCAGTGATGATGACTGGCGGAAGAAGTATTTTTATGTCAAGATTGACCCTTCGACGGTTCCTGTAGGCCGAGACCTCAGCACCTCTCGGTCTGACATATCTGGTTAGGAATTTAGGGACATTTGCGTATTTATTTTGCTTATTGTGATGTTCTAACTGCTTTTGATTCTTTTGCAGAGATTGAGGATCCTGTCAAGTTGTCCGGTAAACTTACCAGAGCTCTCCATAGAAAGCTGCAGCACAGCCCCAATAACTGGGCAGCTTACACTACCACGAGAGTCGGATCGGCCAGGTTCCCTGATCGATACAATTCATCTTTTCCTGATTCAGTAACGGTTGCTGGTTTAGAAGGTAACCTTCCATTATTGATTTATGGTTTTTATTGTTTGAATTTGTCTTATGAGATTAACGATTCTCTTTATGATTCAGTCTCTGAAGGTGATTCAGTATTCGAAGTTTCGTCCGGAGCAAGTACTTCCGAGAAGACTCAGTCCCAGAAGATGCCTATTCAGCTCTCCTTCCGTTCCAGGGGTAGATCGACCAAGGCTGCCAGCTCCTCTAGAGGACGCGATAAGAACCAAGGAGGATCCTTCCTTGACTCCGTGAAGGAAGCCCTTGACGAGGGAGGCTCTGCTCCTGCTAAAGGTGTTGGTTCTTCGGAGCCCAGAGTTCAGGAAGTTGGTCTTCCCTCCGAGGTTCCGATGACGGAAGCTGATCCTCAAATGGCGATGGATCCCTCAGAACTTGAGCCTCCGAGGAGCAAGAGGTCCCGGACAGAACAAGTTGATAGACCCTCCAGGTCATCCTCCTCCTCTTCTAGAGGGGGAACCGTTGGCTGGAACTTTGCTCATTCGAAGCCTGGGTCAGTCTTAGATGACTCATGGGGTTTGGCTACATTAATGAGGCATATGAAGAGAACCGGATGTGCTCTTCCCTCGATCGCCAACCTTTCCAACAAGGAGTAGTACGTTGACATTGCCCATCACATGGGTCAGGTATAAACTTTATTTCATCCTTTTAGCTTAGTTCTTTTTGGATGATGTTCACTAAATCATTGTTTTTGTAGCTGGCTGGGGCTATCAACAGGGCTCAATTCAAGTTCGAGGACGCTGTGCACAATGCCCCCAGTGCTGAGGAATTAGCTCAGGTCACTGATCTTGTCAAGACTACCAAGGCTGAGCTCAATCAGGCTCGGGCTCTGATCTCGGAACTCCAAGCTGAGGTTAAGAGACTTGGCTCCAAATGTGATGCTCAGCAAGGGACGATCGAGAGCCAGTTGATTGACCTCCAGGTGAAGAATAGGAAGATCAGGGATTTGGATGCTGCTCGGAAGATAGCCGAGTACCAAGTCCAAGAGCTGATTGCTTCATCCCAGAGCAGCCAGAAGAACAAAGAAGCTGAGGTCAGGCTAGCCGTCCGGAGAGGTAAGAGGGAGGTAGCTGATGCCTACAACAAGGTTCTGGTTGCTGTCAAGGAGAAGTTCTCCAAGAAGAAAGATGAAGTTGATCTCTTGGTTCATGCTCAAGAGGTTCAAGCCAATACTGAGCTCCTGAAAGACATGCTGGATGGCCAGATTAAGAGTGCTGAGGATGAGTACGCTCGTTTGGTGGCTATGATGCCAGAAGCTGTTGCTGCGTATGAGAAGGCTCAGGTCTCGGACTTTTCGATCAGCAAGCTCCCCCTTCCTCAACTCTCTGAGAGCTCAGGTACTTTTGAGGTTAATGTGTTTAATCTCTCCTTTTCTGGAGAGTTCAGTTCTAATTTGGGATTGATGGGTTCTTGCTCAGCCCCAGTCGAAGCCGCCCCGGTGTGAGGGATTAAACTCACCTCCTGATTTTAGGTCAGGTTTATAGTTTAGGAAAGGATTTGGGAAAAGGTAATCGTGGGCTGAATCACGTAAGAACTTGTTATATGAACTTCGATTTGTATTAATGATTTTTGGTAAAAGAATATGTTTACAAAGATGTTTATGATGATTACAAAGAAAGTAAAGTATTTTGAGAGCTTCTGCGTAAGAAGTTGAATCGTCCCTTTTTCTTGATTGATTTTCTCTTTAAATAGCCCCAGGCTCCGTCAGTTGCTACCAACAGGTTCCCGAGATCCCCTCCGTGATTTGAGGGATTTGTAACAGCTCCCCTTTGACCGGGTCCTGCGCCTATTTATTTGTCCACGAGCTACCTCTTGGACCGGGTCCTGCGCCTGTTTACTTGTCAACGAGCTGCCTCTTTTCCTTGACCTCTCTGAAGAACATCTCCAGCTCACAGCCTCCGGATCTGACTTAGCTGTTTTTGAAGATTGAATTCATGATGGCCTTTCGCGGTCCGTTATCATTTCTTATTGTCTATCACTAGCTAGGGGGTCATATTTGGGCCCAACAGTTTCCCCCAGCTTTCGAGATAAGATTCCTTATCTCGGAAGCTAGACCTAGCCGCCGAGCATCAATCTTTTTGTTGAGATCTCGAGCAACAGTTATCTTTATTGAAGATTTCCTTTGCTTAATCTGATGGCTACGATTGCGTATGAAAAGGCGCAAGTATCCGACTTCTCGGCCACAAGCTTCCCATTTCTCAATTCTCAGAGAGTTCAGGTACTTTCGAGATTAACATGTTTAATCTATCCTTTTCCGGAGAGTATGGTTCTAACTTAGGTTTGGTGGGCCCTGATTCAGCTCCAGTCGAGACGTCCCAGATGGGCGATGACAAGGAGGCAGATGAGGGAGATCCAGCCAAAGAAAGTGATCCAGTCGAGGGAGACAAGGATGTAGGGATGACCTCCCGTGATAATGATGTCTACGAGCTGCGGCTCTTTTTGAATTGTAATGTTGCTTTTCATGACTTTTGCCCAATGGGCTTTGTTTACGTTTCAGACTTATAGCCTGAGGAGGCTTTTAAACCTTAGGGTCTTATGAACCCTCGTTAGCCTGGGGAGGCTTTTAAACCCTTTTATTCAAATTTCGGTTTTGTTTTTCGTATTAAGTCATTTGACTTGGTTTGATCGTTTCTTGGATGAGATTGACTTTTGTCAAGTGGAAGTTTCGGTTAGGACATGTATCGTGATTATTATATACAATTTCCAATGACTTATCAGGTCTCGAAGATTTTGAGTGTATTCGATTACGAGGATCCTTAGAAGGAGTTCCTCAAATATTGAGATTAGCTCCGGGTTTTTAGGAACTTGAGCTGCCCTGAAGACCTTAGGAGAGGGTTCATGGGAACCTGAATTCGTTTGTGGGATTTTAAGACCCATTGAAGTTTGCTTAGGATTTTAAGACCTTTTGAGATTTGATAAGGATTTTAAGACCTTTTGAGATTTGATAAGGATTTTAAGACCTTTGAGATTTGATAAGGATTTCAAGACCTTTAGTGGTTTCTAAGGATTTTTAAGACCTTAGATTTAGGTTTGTCGAAGTTTGGTTTAGCCTGAAGGATTTTAAGACCTTCGAGGTTACTAAGGATTTTAAGACCTTAGGTCCAGGTTCATGGAGACCTGAGTTTGTTGGAAGGATCTTAAGACCTTCGAGATTACTGAGGATTTTAAGATCTTAGGTTCAGGTTAACGGAGACCTGAATTTGTTCGAAGGGTTTTAAGACCTTAGGTTCAGGTTCACGGAGACCTGAATTTATTCGAAGGGTTTTAAGACCTTAGGTTCAGGTTCACAGAGACCTGAATTTATTGAAAGGTTTTAAGACCTTAGGTTCAGGTTCACGGGACCTGAATTTGTTCGAAGGTTTTAAGACCTTAGGTTCAGGTTCATTGAGACCTGAATTTGTTCGAAGGGTTTTAAGACCTTAGGTTCAGGTTCATTGAGACCTTAATTTGTTCGAAGGATTTTAAGACCTTAGGTTCAGGTTCATTGAGACCTGAATTTGTTCGAAGGGTTTTAAGACCTTAGGTTCAGGTTCATTGAGACCTGAATTTGTTCGAAGGATTTTAAGACCTTAGGTTCAGGTTCGTAGAGACCTGAGTTTGTTCGAAGGATTTTAAGACCTTAGGTTCAGGTTCATAGAGACCTGAATTTGTTAAAAAATCAAGGTATCGAAGATAATTATTTTATTGATAATAGGATACATGGTATCACAATAATCATACAATCGATGTTTGGGCTATATGTTCTCAAACATATGCCCCCTTTCGCCATGGTGTAAATAGTGTTAAAATGAGATTGGGGTTGCACTCATAACACAATTGCCTACGTACCCAGTCAAGGGGTCAAGCCTAACGTAATTCGAGGATTTTGAGTACCTAATGATAGTATTTCTTCAGATTTGTGGCATTACACGATCTGATTTCAGGTACCTTGGTTCGTACCTTCAGGAGCTTATAGACGCCAGGTCGTACCACGTGGATAATCCGGTAAGGACCTTCCCAATTGGTCCCTAGTTTTCCAGCATCTGGTTCCTTGGTTCCTTCAAAAACCTTCCTAAGTACTAGGTCACCTACAACGAATTGTCGGGACCTGACTTTGGAATTGTAATGTCGGGCCATTGCTTGCTGATAGTTTTGAATGCGAAGCAAGACTCGGTCTCGTCGTTCCTCGATTAAGTCGAGGCTATCTGATAAGAGCTAGTCATTAGCTTCGGGATCATACGTACAGAGCTCTCGACGGAGGCTCCCAGTGGAGGTTTCCGCCGGAACGACAGCTTCCATTCCGTAGGCTAAAGAGAAAGGGGTTTCCTCTGTAGCCTTTCTCGGGGTGGTTCGACATGCCCAAAGTACTTCATGTATCTTTTCAGACCAGGTTTTCTTGTTGGTTCTGAGGCGTTTCTTGAGGTTTGCTAATATTGACTTATTAGCAGCCTCCGCCTGACCGTTAACTTGAGGTCGTCGAGGTGTTGAGAAGGTAAGGCGGATATTCCAGTTGTCGCAAAATGCTTTGAAGTCGCGAGAAATGAACTGTCCTCCGTTGTCGGTTACGATCTCATACGGGACGTCGTGGCGGCAGACAATGTCTTTCCACACAAATCCTTCGACTTCGAATCTAGTTATCTGTTGGAAAGCTTCAGCCTCTATCCACTTTGTGAAGTAGTCTGTCAAGACCAAGAGGAAGCGTAGCTTCTGCCTTCCCCTTCCTGACGTATGAGTGGTCCTACGATGTCCATGGACCACCTCATGAACGGAGCGGATATTGAGGATAGTTTTTCCGCATGCTGATGTATAATCGGTGCATGCCTTTGGCATTTATCACATGAAGAGGAGTAAACCTCGCAGTCAGCGATCATGGTGGGCCAGAAATAGCCCTGTCTTTTGATTCGGATAGCTAGAGCTCTGCCCCCAGAGTGGTTTCCACAGGAGCCGTTGTGCATTTCTTTCATAAGATTGATAGCATCGAGACCATGGACGCATTTTAGGTAAGGTCCGGAAATGCTTCGTTTATGGAGGGCTGACTCGATTATGCAGTATCTTGCGCTCAATGCTTTGAGTTTTCGGGCCTTCCACTTATTGGGGGGGGGATCTTACCCTCCAAGATGTACTGCATGATTGGTATTCTCCAATCCTCTCTCCCAATGATTTTGTCATGAAGAGATGAGGGCGGTTCTTGTTCAGGTCCCTGAGTGTCGTGACCTGATGTGTCTTGTTCTGGTCCCTGAGTGTCATGACCTGATGTCTTATTGCCCCCGGAGATATTGGTCGGATTAGGCTCGAAGGAGTCTGAATTCTGAGGAATATCTCTAGTTCTGGTGTTGTTCTCCGGAGTCTAGGTCGTTTCTTCGGATGCGCTTTCAAAAGCAGAACGACTCCTGGTCCTGGCTGCGTAGACAGGTGAATCCGAGGTCTGGATCTTGCCCCCGGAGGTATGCTTTTTAAAGCTACGAATTCTGGTTTTTGGGAACCAGTACGTTGTAAGAACTTGGGTTGCTACCGTCTGGGGGTAGCTACCTTCCGTTTGCTCTTTCGGCTTGCTATCGATCTCAGCTTTGGTAGCTATGTCGATACTTGGCTTTTCGATGCCCTCTACAGGAATGATCCGTTTTACGAGGGGATCTGATGTTGACGCTAGAGCAGCCAGCGTGTCTGCTGAGGAGTTTTCTCCTCGTGGGATCCTCGTTAGTTCAAATCTGTTGAACTGCTTAGTGAGGTTCCAGACAACTTCTAGGTATGCCCCCATTCTTTCGTCCCTTGTTTCATA